>NW_016107919.1:179120-182509 GCF_001604975.1 Cebus imitator | reverse complement strand
GTCAATGCAACTAATGAAGCTTGTGTATGCTTTGTTAAGTTCTCATTTTGTTTTGTCTCTTTGGTTATATGGGGTTTGGCGAGATGCTTGAGGAAACAGTCTGTCCCTTATAGGAGCTCACGTGCTGAGCTGTCAGGTCTATTGTTCTGTTCAGAGCTGCTGGGTAGGTACGTTTAAGTCTGCTGCAGCAGAACTCATAACCGCCTTTTTTTTACCAGGTGTTCTGTCCTCGGAAGGTGGGGCCTTATTTATAAGTTCCTGTCATTCTGCTGCCTTTTTTCAGAGATGCCCTGTCCAGTGAGGAGGTAGCCTAGTCACAGCCTGCCAGAAGAGACATTGCTGAACTGCCGTTGGCTTTGCCAAGCTGCTGTGCGAACTTCCTTGCAGTTTTGTTTATGGGGGTATAGTTATAACTGCCTCGTTAATGGCAGTCTGCCTCAGTAATGGCAGATTGTCTCTGTAATGGCAGACTGCCTTGTTAATGGCGGATTGTCTCGGTAATGGCAGACTGCCTCCATACTGTTGGACTGCCTCGATAATGGCTGATGCCCTTCCCCCCACAGATCTGGACTGTCCTGGGTCTAGCTGTGCTTGCTGTGAAACTCTCAATCCTGAGCATTTCAGATTGTTTGTCTTTGTGGGGGTTGGACCAGCCAAGCCAGATCACCTGGCTCCCTGTTTCAGCCCCCTTTTTTTCAGTTGAATAGGCAACTCTGTGTCTCAGGTGTTCCAGTTGCCAGTTGAAATGGTTGTGTGAGTTTTAGTGTGGAGACCTGCTGTGCCAGCTGAAACAGCCACACTGGACACTCATGGTGCTTTTCCTCCCAGAAATCTCCTGGTCTGTGGGCAGTAAAAATTTGTTTGGAAATGCGGTGATCACTCACCCTCTGTGTTTTCGCTGGGAACTGCAATCCAGAACTGTTCCTGTTTGGCCGTCTTGGATTCTCCTCAGAAATGAGGTTTCTAAGTCAACGATTGAATATCTTAAAGTTTTACATAAATATTGTTAGGGATGCTAAATTCCCACCACTAGGGTGTGGTCGTCTGTTTATTTGAACTCTCACCATTTTGCCAGCACTGGAGAATAACATTTTTTTAATCTTTGTCAATTTGCTATGCAAGCGATTATAGGTCATTGCTGTTTTAATTTGCGTTTTGACCATGTTTTTCCAAACCTTAATTGGCTAATTATTTGAATTGCCTCTGTATGCCTTTGTCTATTTTTCTTTGTAATGGATTTTTTGTCTTTTAGTAATTTATAAGAGCTTATTGTGTGCTAATAATAGTAGTTCTTTGTTATGTGTGTTGAAAATATTTCCTCATTTTGTATTTTGCCTTTTAATTTTGTTTACATTTTATTTTTAAATTTATGATATTCATGTACATAGGTTTTTATTTTTGTGATAAAATCCATTACAATTTTTAATGGTTTTTCTCTGTGGCGAATTCTATCTCTCTGGGAGAGTATTTTGATAACAATTTTTGGCTATACATTTGCACAAGTCTTTGAAGTTTATGGTTTCTGATGCGTTGTTGTTGAATTGTTGCTTTGTTGAAACTTCATTGCAACATTTCAAGATCATTGCTTGGTCTTCCTTTATGTCTACAATGGTGAGTGCTTTCACATTAAGAATGAACAAACCTTTGCCAAAGAATTTCCAAAATATTTGAAGCAAAATAATATGTCCAGCTTCTCACAGCTTAACATGTGTAAGTGTGATTGTTTTATTTCTGTTCTGCAAACATTATTATAATTCTTGGAATATCACAGAAAAATTAACTTTTTTTTTTAAACACATGAATATTACTCTGAGTTGAGTGGGAACAATTACTACAGTTTATTACTGAAATTCTACTTAGCTTGGTTTATTGATTGGGAAACCAGTTTTTGTGATTGGGGTTCCAAACATAAAAATTTTCTTTCATCCTCAACAAACTAACAAAGGAACAGAAAAGCAAACATTTTGTGTTCTCACTCATAAGTGGGAGTTGAACAATGAGAACACGTGGACACAGAGAAGGAAACAACACACACCAGGGTCTGCTGGGGGCTGTGAGGTGAGGAGAGACAATTTAAAGGATGGATCAGTAAGTGCAACAAACCACCATGGCACACATATAGCTATGTAACAAATCTGTGTGTTTTGGACATGTATCCCGTTTACGTTTTTGTTTTGTTTTTCAGAAGAAATTCAAAAATACTTCTTTCTGGCAAAATATCTGTATTAATGCTTTTGAGCTATAGAATCTTAGAGCTGAATGGAACTGACTTAATCCAGTTTCGTTCTGTTACGTTAACAGCTTAGGAATGGGGACCAAGAAGAATAAATATACTTGTACCAGGACATAAAGCTAGAAAAGCCATGTCTGGACTCTATTACTTTGAGTAATATTTCTCTCTTGGATCTTTGGAATTTTAGTTTCTAAAGGACTACTCTCGGTTTTTATATTTATGTCATCAACAACCAATAACAAATGTTTTGCAGACAAGCATCAGTCCATGGACCACACTTTATATAACACTGCCATTAATTTTCCTATATCAATGCCTTTCATCATGCCATTTTCTTTCCTGGAATGCCCTTTCTTCCCAACTTTATTCCTAGTATTTGCTTACCAGAGTTTTTGTCTTTCAAGTCCCCCTCAAATTTTACCTCCCTCAAGAAGTCTCATATACCCCCATTCAGAATTAATCCCTTTACATAAATGCCCACACTGCTTCATGTATAAGACAAACACCGTGCTTATTACAGCCTAATTTTTTTACTGAGATATAATTTACATACTATACAATTCATCCATTTAAAATTGTCAATTCTATGATATTTAGTATACACACAGTGGTACAACAACCATTACAATTTAATTCTAGAATACTTTCATCACACCAAAAGAACTCTCCTAGGATTAGCAGTGGCACCCCATTTCCCACACTTCATGCAGCCTGATTTTATTATAGTTATTTGGATATGTATGTCACCCTTTTAAAAAGTTGTGAATTCTTAGAAGAGGGAGATTGGCAAGGGGATGTTATTTATCTCTAAAGGCGAAACTATGAAGAAGTCTAGCTCGACTGCAGTGTTATTTTTATAATAATGATCATCACACATTTCCTAATGGTTGAACGGTCTGTTTTATAGATAAGTTATAGACAAATAATTTGTTGAATTTTATAAACAAGTTTCAGAAACCTCTGCTTTAGAATCATCTTTCTTCAATAGCAGCATTTATTTCTCATGGCTTTATTCTCTGGTGACGTACGGGAAAACTACATCTGCTGATGATCATTCACTCTCAAATGACTTAGCCTTTTTAGTTGTTTTTTTTTTTTTTTTTTTTTTTTTTTTTTTTTTTTTTTTTTTTTTTTTTTTTTTTTTTTTTTTTTTTTT
>NW_016107919.1:171901-179054 GCF_001604975.1 Cebus imitator | reverse complement strand
AGCAATGTACATGAAATTCATCAAATACCTTGATGCACATTTTCTTCCTGTGGAATTCTATGGGAGAATTTTTATTCCTGTGAAAAATTTTCTAGAAAGACAAGTCTGAATTTTTCTATTTTGTGAGGTTTTTTGTGAAGATATATGATATATTTCCAACCACTGCAGACATACTTCATTGTTCCCTCCTGTATTCTCCCAAACACTTTTTCCAGTCCTTACTCTAGTATTCAATCATGTCATGTTAACAGTAGTCATGAATTTGTTTGTATTTCCTGCTAAATTAGTAGCTTCTTGAAGACAGGAATTGTATATTATTGGCCTGTGTATCCTCTACAGAGCCTAGAAAACTACCTGAGATGGACTAAGTGTTTAGTAAATGTTTGTTAAATGGATAAATAAAAAAATTAAAACTTTTAGAGTGGAATGGCCATGGGGGCATATGGTAGTCTATTTGGTTTTGAATGTATTCTAAATTGAGAAATAATACACCTTTCATTTTAAAATATGAATTTTTAATAAGAAAAAATAAGAACCCTAAGTCATTAACTTTTATATTATCTTCTCTAATAGGGAATGTAGGAATTAGAAATAAAAGTTAAACTTCTCACCACATGGGGGAGAAATAATGCTTCAGAAAGTAATTCCTGACAGATATATGTCCCCTTTTGAAAGATATTCTGTCAACTCCCCTTATTGGTTAGGCATAGATTTGCTGCTACCCAAAGCTGGGGGCAAAGGACGTTGGGTTCTGTTTACCTAAAGTGTTTTTGTCTTTGATAAATATGCCAAGAAAACCTTAGGGAAAGCTTTTATTCAAAAGCAAATGATGGTTTCCTTAGACTAGAAAATTTCCATGAAATTTATTATTATTCTTAGTATCATCAGGGTGCCTGGACTATGCATAACATGCCTTATCATGTAGGACAAATATCATCTTGAATATGCCCCTCGGTGTATTTGTCAGGGAAGTATAATCAGATAAGGTATGCATACAAACTTCAAATCAAAGGCATATGATCTATTCAAGAGGATCCTGACCATTCTTTGGAAGGGCAGGGTACAAAAGAGAGTAAGTAGACTGTAATATCTCCTTTTTACCTGTGGCAAAATATAAGTTGGACAGGATTTAAGAATTCAGAATTCAGAGAGGAATTCTCAAGCCTGTGTTTAAAGTATTATATACAACATAGCTCAAATAAATGTAGAAAAGATAGTGGGGCTTAGGACTAAAGGTAAAACGGGGAAACTACTAAAGAAAAATAAGGAAAAGAGATATAGTGCAATAGAACCTAATAAAAGATCAAAGGAAAAAAATATATGTTTTGTTCCCATATCCCATATCCATTTTGAGTCAGTGGAGGAATTCAAAGATGGAACAATGTGTCTGATTTGAGCTTTTTCCATAGCAAGAATATTTTATTTATTTCCCCAAGTTAAACAGAAAATAGAAGCTGATTAGGCCCCGGAAAAAAAGTAGTCTCTACTCAAAGAACTGAAGCATGAAGGTCTAGTGTCTAATATTCCAAAGGAAGTATTTATAAAATTGAGGTTGCCTTTGGTTAGAATTCATCTGTAGATTTCTTCCTAGCAAACTACAATGAGATTCCTCATGCTTGACACGGGAGAATAAGTGTACTATCTTTTCACTTAAAGTATGCTAGTCTTTATAATTGTAAAATTCTGAAAACTGGAATAAGTAATTTAAAAGCATTAATTTTAGTAATTCTTCAAAATTATGTTTCAAATGTGAGATAAAAACGTTTTTTTTTGCTACTCAGCAAAGCAGTTGTGAGTGGTATTTTAAGCCCAAGAAGATTTCTATGCCAAGTTTTGTTGCTAGACTATTGTTATATGTAAAATTTTTGGTGCCACAAAAGAAGTAGCACTCAAATATAAATTTCCTCAGCAAGAAAGTTTACTTCCATAAAAGGGTGCGGCTCACAGATGGAACAATGGAGAGTGTACACCTGGACAAGGGAGGGAAAGGGGTACTTATTCCTAATGGAAGTCTTCCCTAATGCTGTGTTTTTTCCCTATTGTGTAGGGATAGATCACACAGTCTAGACTAATCCCAATTGGCTATTTTAAAGAGAGCAAGGGTACGAGCCAGAGTGGCGGGGTGGGTAGTTTGGTGGGAAGGATGGTTATGGGCAGGTTAGAACAGGTAGCCAGGATTGACCTAGGTCAAAGCAGGTGACCGGAGCAGATGACTGGGGCAAGTGACCGGGATGAGTCAGAACAGAGCAGGTGACCAGGGGAACAGGTGTAAACTACTGATTAGAACTGGTGGATGTGCTGTTGCAATCGGCTTGTCAGTATTTTATTGAAGATTTTTGCATCTATGTTCATCCACCATGATCAAGTAGGCTTCATCCCGGGGATGCAAGGCTGGTTCAACATACGCAAGTCTATAAACGTAACTCACCACATAAACAGAACCAAAGACAAAAACCACATGATTATCTCAATTGATGCAGAGAAGGCCTTTGACAAAATTCAACAGCCCTTTATGCTAAAAACACTCAATAAGCTAGGTATCAATGGAACGTATCTCAAAATTATAAAAGCTACTTAAACCAACAGCCAATATCATACTGAATGCGCAAAAACTGGAAGCATTCCCCTTGAAATGTGGCACCAGACAAGGATGCCCGCTCTCACCACTGCTATTCAATATAGTATTAGAAGTTCTAGCCAGAGCAATAAGGCAAGAAAAAGAAATACAAGGTATTCAAATAGGAAAGGAGGAAGTCAAATTGTCTCTATTTGCAGACGACATGATTGTATATCTAGAAGACCCCATCATCTCAGCCCCAAACCTCCTGAAACTGATAAGCAAGTTCAGCAAAGTCTCAGGATACAAAATCAATGTGCAAAAATCACATGCATTCCTATACACCAATAACAGACTTAAAGAGAGCCAAATCAAGAACAAACTTCCATTCACAATTGCCACAAAGAGAATAAAATACCTAGGAATACAACTAACAAGGAATGTAAAGGACCTCTTCAAGGAGAACTACAAGCCACTGCTCAACGAAATAAGAGAGGACACAAACAGATGGAGAAACATTCCATGTTCATGGTTAGGAAGAATCAATATTGTGAAAATGGCCATACTGCCCAAAGTAATTTACAGATTCAATGCTATCCCCATCAAGCTACCAACGACCTTCTTCGCAGAACTGGAAAAAAACCACCTTAAACTTCATATGGACCCAAAAGAGAGCCCGCATAGCCAAGTCAATTCTAAGCAAAAAGAACAAAGCGGGGGGCATCACACTACCAGACTTCAAACTATACTACAAGGCTACAGTAATCAAAACAGCATGGTACTGGTACCAAAACAGAGATATACACCAATGGAACAGAACAGAGGTCTCGGAGGCAGCACAACATATCTACAACCATCTGATCTTTGACAAACCAGACAAAAACAAGCAATGGGGAAAGGATTCCCTGTTCAATAAATGGTGTTGGGAAAGCTGGCTAGCCATGTGCAGAAAGCAGAAACTGGACCCCTTCCTGACACCTTACACTAAAATTAACTCCAGATGGATTAAAGACTTAAACATAAGACCTAACACCATAAAAACCCTAGAAGAAAATCTAGGCAAAACCATTCAGGATGTAGGTGTAGGCAAGGACTTCATGACCAAAACACCAAAAGCATTGACAACAAAAGCCAAAATAGACAAATGGGACCTAATCAAACTCCACAGCTTCTGCACAGCAAAAGAAACAATCATTAGAGTGAATCGGCAACCAACAGATTGGGAAAAAATTTTTGCAGTTTACCCATCTGACAAAGGGCTGATATCCAAAATTTACAAAGAACTAAAGCAGATTTACAAGAAAAAAACTAACAAGCCCATTCAAAAGTGGGCAAAGGATATGAACAGACACTTTACAAAAGAAGACATACGTGAGGCCAACAAACATATGAAAAAATGCTCATCATCACTGGTTATCAGAGAAATGCAAATCAAAACTACATTGAGATACCATCTCACGCCAGTAAGAATGGCGAACATTAAAAAATCTGGAGACAGCAGATGCTGGAGAGGATGTGGAGAAACAGGAACACTTTTGCACTGTTGGTGGGAGTGTAAATTAGTTCAACCATTGTGGAAGACAGTGTGGCGATTCCTCAAGGACATAGAAATAGAAATTCCATTTGACCCAGCAATCCCATTACTGGGTATATATCCAAAGGATTACAAATCGTTCTACTATAAGGACACGTGTACACGAATGTTCACTGCAGCACTGTTTACAATAGCAAAGACCTGGAACCAACCCAAATGCCCATCGACGATAGACTGGATAGGGAAAATGTGGCACATATACACCATGGAATATTATGCAGCCATCAAAAACGATGAGTTTGGGTCCTTTGTAGGGACATGGATGAACCTGGAAACCATCATTCTCAGCAAACTGACAGAAGAGCAGAAGATCAAACACCGCATGTTCTCACTCATAGGCGGGTGTTGAACAATGAGAACACATGGACACAGGGAGGGGAGCACTACACACTGGGGTCAGTTGGGGGGAAATAGGGGAGGGACGGTGGGGGGTGGGAAGCTGTGGAGAGATATCAAGGGGAGAAATGCCAGATGTAGGTGATGGGGAGGAAGGCAGCAAATCACACTGCCACATGTGTTCCTATGCAACAATTTTGCATGTTCTTCACTGTACCCGAAAACCTAAAATGCAATAAAATAAATGGGAAAAAAAAAAAAGAACTGGTGGAAAAGGCTGTTTACTGAAACTACAAGGAATTTAAACTTTAAAATGGAGGACGAAGAACTGAACATACTGATGTACTAATTCTTTGATGAGAAACTTGAAGTTCACTATGTCTAACAATCCCCCATCTTGAATTTTTACTGTTTTTAAAATTTTCTCTTAAAACTTCCTTAAGATGTCTTGGCTTAGTTTTTCTACTATCCCTTTGACAGTATCCCTGGTGTAATTAATAAACTGCTGCTTGTCATAATAGATGTAATTTATTTAATTTACATTTTTATTGTCACCTCCAAAAATATTGACTTAAATCCTGTAACTATTTGATCTCGGGCCTCAAATTTATTGGATAACTCCAATAGTGCTTCTATAAACATGGGGGTTAAAAATATTTCTTTTTTTTTTTTTTAACGATCTTTCTTTCTTTCTTTCTTTCTTTCTTTCTTTCTTTCTTTCTTTCTTTCTTTCTTTCTTTCTTTCTTCCTTCCTTCCTTCCTTCCTTCCTTTCTTCCTCCCTCCCTCCCTCCCTCCCTCTCTCTCTTCTTTCTTTCTTTCTGCTTGTTGATGGAATGCTAGGGTGAAAGGGATGGCTATTTGGACTACAGCACAAGTGTTGCTCTAATTACATGGCAGAGTACTCAGTAATAGTTCCCTGCAATATCATCGTCCATCTGCTTGGGGATAAACAAGGGCAGACTGATTAGTAAGCTCTTGAAAGGGCTTGGTTTCACTGCACCCTTTAAGTCTTCAAGGAATGCCAACTTTTCCACCTGCGCTGAAAGGCATGAGGTGAAGCTAACATCAGAGGCTGGAGACCAGATGGCCCTCGAGGGCTGACCCACAGGGCTTTTAACTTTAGGCAACAGCAGTGAAAGAGTCTCTCATGACTCAACACTCCAGGCTGTGGGGTTCTGGAAGAGAGCTACCATACAGCTAATGCTCTGCCCATGAGAGAACCGAGAACCATCCAAGTGGAAAGGGAATAATCTGGGTCTCTAGCCTGTTTGTCACACAAGTGTAACAGCTGATTTTGTTTAGCATACCAACAGAATATCTAATTCATTCCAACGAAGCATTTTCATCCTGATACCCTGTTTTAATTGCTACAGTTTGTTTTAAATCTTTAACCTCTGCAACTACGTTGGTTTTATCATTGTGTGGATAAGAAAAGAAGGTTTGGTTAGTGGAGAATTTAGGAGAAGGAGAAGGGTGTGCAGGAGGTGAGGAAGCAATGAAGTGCATTTCAAAAGATCCTATGGGGTTGTCTCCGAGTCTTCTGCTCCAATACCATAGAAACGGCTTAATGAAGGGGAAGAACTCTGGGGAGCAGAGATTGTAATCTGTCTGACAATGGGGAAGGGTAACTCTTTTAGTATAATTAATATATAGTTTTAAGAAACTGCAAGTACTAGTTTTGGTGGTCCATCCTTGCTCTTTAGTGGTCCACAGAACGTTGGACCAACTACAACATAAAAGCTCTTTATAAAGGGGGAAGACTCCCAGTTGATATTGGGGTCTTCATTGACAACTTCTCAGACTAAACGGTCCCAATTCACTAATGTTCAGTCTGAGGAGAGCCAGGGAGAACAAAGGTATTTTTTTTTAAGTGGAGAGCTGTCTTTGACTTGGCAAGCCACCACAGGGTATAAGAAGGCAAGAATCAAATGTAATACCTTGAGGTGAAATTGACTTTGTTACATTAATAACTAGATGGTCAGCAATAGCGCCGGGAGAGAAGAAAGAGTAATAGAATGAATGAAAGAGAGTTAAACTTTTTTAGCTTTAGTTTGGTAAGGTTTTCCCCTGGGACTATGGTCCATGATTCTGGTGGAGGGTGGTGCCTTTTGACTTGGGTATGATGACTCCATCCTTTTTCTGCTGTTTGGACTGTGGTCTCAGTAGTTAGGAACAACAGGTAAGGTCCTTCCTAGGCTGGCTCGAGCTTTGCCTTCTCTCCAACCTTTGACAAGGACGTGGTCCCCAGGCTGATGCTGGTGTGCCAGAAACTCCGGCAGTGGCACCTGTGCTAAAAGACCTTTAGTTCCAAGGGAAGGGAAAGTGGAAGATAAATCAAGTATATAGTTTTTGAGAAGCTGATTTTTTTTTTGTTTCAAATGTAGGGAGATCAGTAGTAGAATGTCTTTTGGGGGAGCACTTCAGACTCTTAACAGGGTAATAGGCCTTCCTACTTTCCCTAATGAAGGTGAGTGCCACGGAGTATGATATTTCCATATTATATCCAGTACTTGGGTTAATTTTCCAATGACATGTGCAGTAAAATTTGTCCTAGCATCTGAATCAATAAATACTTTAGATGACCAATTGGAGGCACGTTTGTGTAATTAATTCAGATATTTTGGAATGGCCTTAAGCCTGGATTCCTTACTCCAAGGGGCAATTT
>NW_016107919.1:169052-171173 GCF_001604975.1 Cebus imitator | reverse complement strand
AAAAAAAAAAAAAAGAAAGAAAAAAAAAGTTGTGCTTTTATTTTAATGTCCAGTTCACAGAAAAAACACTTGATGACACCCTCTTGGCATTGACCAATATGTTTACACACAGAATTTCCTGTATAATTAACATTTTAAAACTTGCTTAACCCTTTAAAACAATTTTTTTTTACTTTTTTAAATGTAGGTAGAAATACACATTCTAATGCCTCCTTATAATCCTTTTACCAAAAGTATATTTTACTTTCCTTGTATACCTTGCACATAAACTGTTTCTTCAATAGTTTTACATTCAAGAGGTCTAATTATTTTAAATTATACAATATTTCCTGCATAAATTTCTTTTTATAACATTTTTCACGACTTTCACAATCTTCAACTTTCTGACTTATTGTAAACATTATATACATTTCTTGCATAAATTCCTTTTTATAATATTTTTAATGACGTTTGCGATCTTCAACTTTCTCACTTTTAACATTATACACATTTCTTGCATAAATTCCCTTTTATAACATTTTTAACGACTTTCGGAGACAATCTTAACTTTCTGACCTGTAAGCATCCATTTTTTTAAAGCATTTCTTTTCTTTAAGACAAGAATTTATCATATAAGATTCTTTTTACATAAATTTTCCTTTTTTTGTCAAAAATGATAACCTTTCTTTTCCAAAGCAAACTTCTTTCATGTCTGTGGACTAGACTGCCTAAGGCCACAAGATTAGAAATTAGGATAATTTGTATTACACTGCTAACTTTTAGCAAACAATTGGCATACCATAATGTATTTGGGCCATCCGGGGGTTACTGGGTTAAGGACTTTTGATAGAAAGGCTACTGGTTGTCAGTGGCCTCTATGTCTTTGAGCAAGTATTTCTAAGGCTACATTCTTGTTTACACTGACAAAATCCAGTTGGATTTCTGGTAATTGCCAAATGAGGGAGTTTAGCCTGTCTTGTGTGAGGTTTTTGTATAAGTGCTTTATTTTTAGGGTATTCGAGTCTATCCATAGACAGATACTTCGTAAACCCTTGGGGTAAGACTGTCCATAGGTATTGCTATTTTCTACCAGAGTGAGGGTCTTCTCACTCAAAGGCAAAGAGGTCTCGGCTGTTCTCTGCCAATGGACAAACCCAGAAGGCATCTTATAAACCTATTACTGTAAACTACTGGTTATTGTAACAGTATAAGGATTGGGAACAACAGAGTTTAAAAAGCCCATCATGGAGATCTTCAATTATCAATTATAACTTTTAAATTTACTCTGGCTTTTAAAGGAATAGGGCATATTTCTTTCTCTTTACGACTTTTAGCTCTCCCTTTTTCTCTCTCTCTCTTTGACTCTTTGTCTCTCTCTCTTTTCTTTTCCTCTCTCTCTTTTCTTTTCCTCTCTCTCTCTTGACTTCCTCTCTTCCTTCTGTCAGTGTTTCTCTTCTAGAACTTCTTCTATTTATTTATATATGTTATAATTTCCTGTTAATATTTGACCAATTGTTAGTGACAAAATGAAATTTTAAGGATCTTGAGGATCCTCCTGCCCAAGAGGATCCTCAAGATCTAGACAAGCATATTTTCATACATGTTTTCTCAGTGGGCTGCATTGCTATTGTCCCACTCGGGGTCTTCAGCAGAACGTTTTTGATCCACTGTAGGAACATTTTGACTGGGGCGGGGGGGTGTTCACCTTCCTAGGCTCCCATAGCAGCACTACAGATCATACCTCTTTCTTTCCCCAAGAAGAGGGGAAAGGGAAGTTCTGAATATTTTTTTTAATTGGTCTATCTCGCATTGAAATCCTTGTATGGAAGGGTACTCAGTCTGGTAGTGAGTGAGCTCTTGGGAAGATACCCAAGAGGAAGGGTTATAAGGAAGGGGACAAAAAGGATAGGGAAGGGTCTGGGACACCAGTTGCCTTTTCTTGGTTTTAATCCCTTTATTATTCTTCTAATATTTTAACATTAGGCCTAGGGGATTATTAGGGTTAATATTATTGTTGCTAGCTTTATTCTTTCACCTTTACCCTACTTGAGATATTCCCCATTTTGGGGGTAAGACTCAATTTCCCTTAAAGGAAATGTCTCGTTTTGGGGGATGATGTTCAATTTCCCTTACTGAAAATGT
>NW_016107919.1:140616-161422 GCF_001604975.1 Cebus imitator | reverse complement strand
GTGCTGGGTGGCACAGCCTCGCTGGCCGAAACAGCCGCGCTGGCGACTGTGGATCTCCTCAGCCCGGGAATTTCCTAGTCTGTGGGCAATAAAAATGCAGCGTCCACTCACCCTCTGCGCTTTCACTGGGAGCTGTAATCCTGAGCTGTTCCTAAACGGCCATCTTGGATCGTCCCGAAGATTCTTTACCTTAGGTCATCAGCCAGTTTCCTTCCACGTTACTGAGAGTACAAGCTTATTCCTCACACCGGGTTGGTCCTGATGTCCCACTCATGAGGCCACCTCAATGAGGCAGGAGTAGGGCTCCTCCTTATGAGAGAGAACCAGAGACCACTTCTGGATGGGAATGGGGTCCCCATATGGGCCACCAAGATTGTCATATTTAAATTTTTGGTGCCACAATATAAGAAGTACTCAAACACAAGTTCCCTTAGCAAGACAATTTACTTCTATAGAAGGGTCTGGCTTACAGATGAAACAATGGTGAGTGGACACCTGGACAAGGGAAGGAAAAGGGTATTTATTCCTGATGGAGGTTATCCCTACAGCTGTGTTGTTTCCCTATAGGCTAGGGATAGACCGTACAGTCTAGATTAATCCCAGTTGGCTGATTTAAAGAGTGCAGGGGTATGAGCTGGAGTGGTGGAGTGGGTAGCTTGGTGGGAAGGATGATAATGGGCAGGTTAGAGCAGGTAGCCAGGGGTGACCTGAGTCAAAGCAGGTGACTGGAGCAGGTAACAAGAACAGGCATCCAGGGCAGGTGACCAAGATGAGTCAGGACAGAGCAGGATACCAGGGAAGAGATGTGAGGTACTGATTAGAAATGGTGGAAAATGTTGTTTAGTGAAACTACAAGGAATTTAAACTTTAAAATGGAGGACAAAGAACCGAACATACTGACATACTAATTCTTTGAAGAGAAACTTGGTGTTCACTATGTCTAACACTATGATGGTATAAAGGATGTGATTTATATACTCATCAGGACATTTAAAAAGCACTGGCCATAAACTGGAATAGGACAGAATCTCTCTACATGTCTTTGGAAACTACTCCCACATACTCTGGCTAACAGCTACTGGTATGCTTTGCTTCTTTCCTTACTTAGCTTCTTTGAACTATAAATCTCTGTATGTGTTAATTAATCCAGATTCCCACATAAACTTAAAGGAACAGGGTAGGTAAACCATAGCTAGTTTCAACAAACATATCAAAGTACCTCATTATGCTTAACCATTAGCATCCTTTCTCAGACTCGCTATTGAGATGAACCAGACTGCACCTGAAAAGTGGCAGTTCATTACATTTTATAAGGTATCTTACTGATAACTATTTTGCTTCCTCTGGATTAGTTACATAGTCATTTTTGTGACTTTTTTCTGTTCTTTATTATCATACTTTTATGTTCTGGGGTACATTTGCAGAACGTGCAGGTTTGTTACATAGATATACAAGTGCCATGGTGGTTTGCTGCACCCATCAACACACTATCTACCTTAGGTATTTCTCTCAATGCTATCCCTCCCCTAGCCCCCCACTCCCTGACAGGCCCCAGTGTGTGATGTTCCCCTCCATGTGTCCATGTGTTCTCATTGTTAAACTCCCACTTATAAGTGAAAATATGTGGCGTTTTCTGTTCTTGGGTTAGTTTGCTGAGAATGATGATTTCCAGCTTCAGCCATGTCCCTGAAAAGAACATGGACTCATCCCATGGCTGCATAGTATTCCATGGTGTAGATATGACACATTTTATTTAACCAGTCTATCATTGATGGGCATTTGAATTGGTTCCAAGCCTTTGTTATTATGAACAGTGCCACAATAAACATGCACGTGCATGTGTCTATAATTGAATGTTTTATAATCCTTTGCGTATATACCCAGTTATGGGATTGCTGGGTCCAATGGTGTTTCTAGTTCTATATCTTTGAGGAATCACCACACTGCCTTCCACAATGGTTGAACTAATCTACACTCCCACCAACAGTGTAAAGCATGCCAATTTCTCCACATCCTCTACAGCATCTGTCTCCTGATTCTTTGACGATAAACATTCTACATGGTATGAGATGGTTTCTCAATGTAGTTTCGATTTGCATTTTTCTAATGACCAGTGATGATTGACTTTTTTTCATGTTTGTTGGTGGCATAAATGTCTTCAGAAGTGTCAGTTCATAACCTTCAACCACTTTTTTATGGAGTTCTTTTTTTCTTGTAAATTTAAGTTCTTTGTACATTGTTAATATTAACCCTTTGTCACATGGGTAGATCGCAAAATTTTTTTCCCCTTCTGTTGGTTGCTGGTTCACTCTAATGATAGCTTCTTTTCCTATGCAGAAGCTCTTAAGTTTAGTTAGATCTCATTTGTCTATTTTGACTTTGGTTACCATTGCTTTTGGTGTTTCAGTCATGAAGTACTTGCACATGCCTATGTCCTGAATGGTATTGCCTAGGTTTTCTTCTGGGGTTTTTGTGGTGTTGGGTCTCCTGTTTAAATCTTTAATCCATCTGGAGTTAATTTCTGTATAAGATGTAAGGAACGGCTCTACTTTCAGCTTTCTGGATATGGCTAGCCAGTTTTCCCAACAACATTTATTAAATCAGAAATCCTTTTCCCATTGCTTGTTTCTGTCAGATGTGTCAAAGATCAGATGGTTGTAGGTGTGTGGGGTTACTTATGAGGCTTCTATTCTGTTCCATTGGTCTATATCTCTGTTTTGGTACCAGTACCATGCTGTTTTGATTACTGTAGCTTTGTAGTATAGTTTAAAGTCAGGTAGAGTGATGCCTCCAGCTTTGTTCTTTTGCTTAGGATTGTCTTGTCTATGTGGGCTCTTTTTAGGTTCCATATAAAATTTAAGGTGTTTTTTCCAATTCTGTGAAGAAAGTCAATGGTTCATGGGGATAGCTTTGAATCTGTAGATTACTTTGGGCAGTATGGCCATTTTCAGAATATTGATTCTTCCTAACCATGAGCATGAAATGTTTTTCCATCTGTTTGTGCCTTCTCTTATTTCCTTGAGCAGTGGTTTGTAGTTCTCCTTTAAGAGATCCTTCACATCCCGTGTTAGTGGTATTTCTAGGTTTTTAATTCTCTTTATAGCAATTGCGAATGGGAGTTAACTCATGATTTGGCTCACTGTTTGTCTGTTACTGGTGTATAGGAATGCTTGTGATTTTTAAACATTGATTTTAGTATCCTGAGACTTTGCTGAAGTTGCCTATCGGCTTATGGAGATTTTGGTCTGAGACAATAGTGTCTTCTAAATGTACAATCATGTCGTCTGCAAATAGAGACAACTTGACTTCCTCTTCTCTTGCCTGATTACCCTGGCCAGAAATTCTAATACTATGTTGAATAGGAGTGATGAGAGAGGGCACCCTTGTCTTGCACTAGTTTTGAAAGGGAATGTTTTCAGGGTTTGCCCATTCAGTATGATATTGGCTGTGGGTTTGTCAAAAACAGCTCTAATTATTTTGAGTTATGTTCCATCAGCACCTAGTTTATTGAGAGTTTTTAGCATAAAGGGCTTTTGAGTTTTGTAGAAAGCCTTTTCTGCATTTATTGAGATAATCGTATGCGTGTGTGTTTATTGGTTCTGCTTATGTGAGGGATTACGTTTATTATTTTGCGTATGTTGAACCACCCTTGCTTCTCATAGATAAAGCCGACTTGGTGGTCATGGATAGGCTTCTTGATGTGCTGTTGGATTAGGTTTGCCAGTATTTTCTTGAGAATTTTTGCACCAGTGTTCATGGATACTGGCCTGAAATTTTCTTTTTTAGTTGTGTCTCTGCCAGGTTTTGGCATCAGAATGATGTTGGTCTCATAACATGAGTTAGGGAGGATTCTCTCTTTTTGTATTGTTTGGAATAGTTTCAGGGGGAATGATACGAGCTCTTCTTTGTACCTCTGGTAGAAATTGGCTGTGACCCCATCTGGCTCTGAACTTTTGGTGGGTAGGCTATTAATTGCAGCCTCAATTTCAGACCTTGTTATTGGTCTATTGAGGGTTCAACTTCTTCCTGGTTTAGTCTTGGGAGGGTGTAAGTGTCCAGGAATTTATTCATTTATTATAGATTTTCTGACTTATTTGCATAGAGGTGATTATAGTATTAACTGATGGTTGTTTGCATTTCTACGGGATTGGTGATGATATTGCCTTTATCATTTTTTATTGTATCTATTTGATTCTTCTTTATTCTTCTTTTTAGTCTATCTAGTGTTCTATCTACTTTGTTGATCTTTTCCAAAAAAATGGCTCCTGAATTCATTCATTTTTTTGAAAGGTTTTCTTTTTTGTGTCTCTATCTCCTTCAGTTCTACTCTGATCCTAGTTTTTTCTTGTCTTCTGCTAGATTTTGTATTTGTTTGATCTAGCTTCTCTAGTTCTTTTATTAAAAGAACTTTTTATTAATGTCACTATTAGTGACATTAGGGTGTTGATTCTAGATATTTTCTTGTGTCTCTTGTGGACATTTAGTACTATAAATTTCCCTCTAAACACTGCTTAAATGTGTCCCAGAGGTTCTGGTATATTGTGTCTTTGTTCTCATTGGTTTCAAATAGCATCTTTATTTCTGCCTTCATTTCATTATTTATCTAACATTCATTCAGGAGCAGGTTGTTCAGTTTTCATGTAGTTGTGTAGTTTTGAGTGAGTGTTTTAATCCTGAGTTCTAATTTGATTGCAGTGTGCTCTGAGAGGCTGTTTGTCATGATTTCCATTCTTTTGCATTTGCTGAGGAGTGTTTTACTTCCAATTATGTGGTCAATTTTTGAGTAAGTGTGTTGTGGTGCTGAGAAGACTGTATATTCTGTGTGTTTGAGGTAGAGAGTTCTGTAGTTGTCTACTAGGTCCGTTTGGTCCAGATCCGAGTTTAAGTCCTGGATATTCTTGTTAATTTTCTGTCTCATTGATCTGTCTAATATTGACTCTGGGGTATTAAAGTATCTCACTATTATTGTGTGGGAGCGTAAGTCTCTTTGCAGGTCTTTAAGAACCTGCTTTATGTATCTGGGTGCTCCTGTATTGTGTGCATATAAATTTAGGATAGTTAGCTCTTCTTGTTGCATTGATCCTTTTACCATTATGTAATACCCTTCTATGTCTCTTTTGATCTTTGTTCGTTTAAAGTCTGTTTTATCAGAGACTAGGATTGCAATCTCTGCTTTTTTTGGTTTCCATTTGCTTGATAAATATTCCAGCATCCCTTTATTTTGAGTCTATGTGTGTCTTTGCACGTGAGATGTGTCTCCTGAATTCAGCACACTGATGGATCTTCACTACTTTTTATCCAATTTGCCAGTCTGTGTTGTTTAATTGAGGCATTTAGCCCATTTACATTTAAGATTAATATTGTTATGTGTCAATTTGATCCTTCCATTTTAATGCTAGCTGGTTGTTTTGCCCATTCGTTGATGCAATTTCATCATTGTTTCCATGGTCTTTACAATTTGGTACGTTTCTGCAGTGGCTGGTACTGGTTGTTCCTTTCCATGTTTAGTGCTTCTATCAGGAGCTCTTGTAAGGCAGGCCTGGTGGTGACAAAATCTCTCAGCAGTTGCTTGTCCATAAAAGATTTTATTTCTCCTTCACTTATGAAGCTTAGTTTGGCCGAACATGAAATTCTGGGTTGAAAATTCTTTTCTTTAAGGGTGTTGAAAATTGGCCCCATCACTTTCTTGTGGCTTGCAGGGTTTCTGCTGAGAGATATGCCATGAGTCTGGTGGACTTTCCTTTGTGGGTAACCTGACCTTTCTCTCTGGCTGCCCTCAGCATTTTTTTTCTTCATTTCATCCCTGGTGAATCTGACGATTATGTGTCTCTGGGTAGCTCTTCTCCAGGAGTATCTTTGCGATGTTCTCTACTTCCTGAATTTGAATGTTGGCCTGTCTTGCTAGGTTGAGAAAATTCTCCTAGAAAATATCCTGAAGAGTGTTTTCCAACTTGGTTTCATTCTCCCCGTCATTTTTAGGTACACTGATCAAAGACAAATTTGATCTTTTCACATAGTCCCATATTTCTTGAAGGCTTCATTTGTTCCTTTTCACTCTTTTTTCTCTGAACTTGTCTTCTTGCTTTATTTCATTGAGTTGATGTTCAATCTCTGATATCCTTTCTTCTGCTTGATCAATTTGACTATTGAAAGTTTTGTATCCTTCACAAAGTTCTTGTGCTGTGTTTTCAGCTCCATCAAGTCATTTATGTTCTTCTCTACACTGGTTACTCTAGTTAGCATTTCATCAAATGTTTTTTCAAGGTTCTTAGTTTCCTTGCTTTGGGTTAGAGCATGTTCGTTTAGCTTGGAGAAGTTTGTTATTATCCACCTTATGAAACCTGCTTCTGTCAATTCATCAAACTCATTCTCCATCATCCAATTTTATTCCCTTGCTGGGGAGGAGTTATGATCCCGTTCAGGAGGAGAGGCATTCTGGTTTTTCGTGATTTCATCCTTTTTGCCCTTGTTTCTTCCCATCTTCCTGGATTTATCTACCTTTGGTCTTTGAAGTTGCTGTCTTTCAGATGGGGTCTCTGAGTGGGTGTTCTTTCTGTTGATGTTGAAGCTATTCCTTCCTGTTTTTTAGTTTTCCTTCTAACAGTCAGGACCCTCTGCTGCAGGATTTCTGGAGCTACACTCCAGGCCCTGTTTGCCTGGGAATCACCAGTGGGGGCTGCAGAATAGCAAGGATTTTTGCCTGTTCCTTCCTCTGGTACCCAGAAAGGTACCCATCAGATGTCAGTCAAAGCTCTCCTGTATGAGGGATCTGTCAGCTCCTGCTGGGAGGTGTCTGTCAATAAGGATACATGAGGGTGAGGGAGCCACTTGAGGAGACAGTCTGTCCTTTATGAGAACTCAAACACTGTGCTGGGAGATCCACTGCTTTCCTCAGAGTTGCCAGGCAGAGACGTTTTACATCTGCCAAAGCTGCACCCACAACCACCCCTTTTCCCAGGTACTCTGTACCAGGAAGGTGGGGTTTTATTTATAATTCCCTGATGGGCTGCTATCTTTTTTCAGCAATGCCCTGCTTGTCGAGGAGGGAATCTAGTGACACAGTCTGCCTACAGAGGCCTTGTTGAGCTGCCATGTGCTCTGCCCAGTCACTGTGTAAACTTTCCAGTGACTTTGTTTACACAGGCAAGGTTAAAACCTACCCAAGCCTCAGCAATGGTGGACACCCTCTCCCCACCCTCACCCCCAGCCCCCAAAATTCTAATGCCCCAGGTCAAGCTCAGACTGCTGTACTCGCTGAAAAAATTTCAACCCAATGGATCTTAGTTTGCTGGTTTTCAAGGGGGTGGGACCCTTCATGCCAGAGCACTTGTCTCCCTTGCTTTAGCACCTTTTTTCAGTGGAGTGAGCAGTTCTGTCTCACTGGCATTCTGGGCACCACTAAGGTATGAAAAAAAAAAAAACTGATGCAGCTAGCTCAGTGTCTTCCCAAATGGCCACCCAGTTTTGTGCTGGAAATCTCGGTTGCTGGTGTTATAGGTACTGGAGGGAATCTCCTGTTTTGCATGTTGTGAAGACCATAGGAAAAGTACAGTATCTGAGCCAGAGTGCCAGAGTGCTGAGAAAAGTCCCTAATGGCTTCCCTTGGCTAGGAGAGGGAGTTCCCTGGCCCCTTGCACTTCCTGGTTGAGGTGATGCCCCACCCTGTTTTGGCTTGCTCTCCTTGATCTGCACCCACAGTCTAAGCAGTCCCAATGAGATGAACCAGGTACCTCAGTTGAAAATGCAAAGATCACCCACCTTCTGTGTCACTCTTGCTGGTAGTTGTGCACTGGAGCTCCTCCTATTCAGCCATCTTGCCAGCAATCCTCTGTTGTGACTTTTTTCTTACATTAAAAAAACATAAATATGCATATGCAATTCCTCCAATTATTGATTATTCATGGGTAGATGATCTAATTTGTCATTTCTTCAAGTCTCTTTGCTTCTTTTTTCTCATACTACTTTTCTTCACATCTTTTCCAAAGAGTGAGCAGATCATTAAAAGGAGATGAAATTTAAATCAGTTAATTTTGTTCACACTTCATAATCCTTAGACAAAATATAGTATAGTGGCTGCTGCAGATAGTTGAAGCTATTGGGTAAACTAAGACTTAAGGAATATATATAGTTTGCAATTATAAATTACTGTGATCTTAGATTCCAAGTTTGACATTAGTTTGACTATTGTTAAGTACCAATTTAGTACTTTGTAGAGGTAAGATATTTTTCAGTATAGCTTATTTATTCTGATGATTTTTAGCTCTCCTGTCAACAGTCTATTTTATTACCTTTGTTCTTTTTGTTGTTGCTTTGTTTTGTTTTCATTGCTGTTTTATTAGATGGTTTCTGAAAAGTGATTACTTTGGAAAATGATGAAACTGGCCAGAAGAATGTAGCTATGGAATTTCATCATCCATTCTCCAAAAAAGAGGAAGACAACCTTCTGCAGAATATCAAGCACAAAGTAGGGGGACTCTTACCACACATTTTTTTAATTGCATTTTGAGTTGCAGCCAGGTCTTTCCTTCATCTAAACATTTTACAATTTCTCTAAGTCTTAAGAGTCAAGTCAATTGGATTTGAGATTTGCCAGGTAGAAACTCATTTCTAGTTCTCTGGAAAGATGATATTTAGATATCAATTTATCCAAAAATTTATGACCACTCTTCCTAATGCACATTTTATCACCTGTTGTATTCCCATATAGATGGGGATATAATATTTTAGAATGTAGGCAGGACCAGGCACGGCGGCTCATGCCTGTAATCCCAGCACTTTAGGAGGCCAAGGTAGGTGGATCACTTGAATCCAAGAGTTCCAGAACAGCCTGGGCAACATGGTAAAATGTTGTCTCTCCTAAATATACAAAATTTAGCCAAGGATGGTGGCACATGCGTGTAATCCCAGCTACTCTGGAGGCTGAGACTCAAGAATCACTTAACTCAGGAAGTAGTGGTTGCAGTGAGCTGAAATAGTGCCACTGCACTCCAGCCTGTGTGACAGAACGAGACTCTGTCTCAAAAAGATAAAAGAAAAATGTAGGTACATGAGGCTACGGATAGTTATGAAGTAATAACTTTATCTTGACATTTCTCTTAATAAGCAAAATATCTGCTGAACCTGCCTGCTCACACTCAGAGCTGCTTACAAGTCAATAGTAACAGATTATCATTTATGAGATGTCTGTGTATGTTAATATTTTGCATGAACCTCACATACAGATGATGTCTATGTATTGCAAGTTAGAGACAAAAAACAAAACCAGAAATATTTGGAATATTACTTAGATTAGTGGTTCTCAAAGCATGATTTGTGGACCCCTGCGGGTCTCAAGATATTTCATGGGATATTTGAGTTCAGAATTATTTTTATAATAATACCCAAACATCAGTAGCCTTTTATCACTCTTTATTCTCTAATAAGTACAGTAGAACTTTCCTAAGGATACATAATGCCTTATAATGTAATTCTAATGTTAATATATAACATTCATATTGTTATTCTTAAAGAAATATGACAATATTCAAAATTTTTATGTTTTAAATTTTAATATTCTAATATTGATAGATATAACCCATATAAACAAGAGCTTCTGGAGTTTCTAAAAAGTTTTAAGAGTGTTAAGGGTCTCTAAGACTAAAGAGTGAAAAACCAATGGAATATACCAAACTTGGCTCACAGTGCTCTTTATTTCATAATACAAAAGCATCACTTTGTTTTAGTTGTGGTGACCTTGTAATGACCTTCTTCATTATGTGAGGTAGAAGAAAGAGAAAGGTAACTAAGATGAATCATTATCCATTCCTATTGAAAAAGGAGCCATGAAAAGATATCTCTGAATCTACATAATTCTTCATCTTCTTGGTCTCATTGAGAGTAATGTTTAGACATATGAACTTACCAATATTTAATTTGAGTTTATGGCTTCAAAATGTGAAACAATAATTGTCATAACTAATTAGCAAGTGCAAGTGTCCATCAGCATACTAAAAAAGATATCAGATGTTTCTTCTATTTTCTTATAGAAGAAAACAAAAACTTCAAATGCTTTTTCTAGTATTGTGTTGGCTGGTTAGCTTTTATGTCCATTAGTTTAGTGATATTTGGGAAATGGTATATGCCTTCTACAGAAGAAAGAACTGGGTTTTGGGCCTAACAGATGACAGGCAATTTTTTCATTATCACAGAATCAAAACAGACATCTGTTGCATTCCAAATGGGATTGCTCTCTCTTTTTAATGCTGATAAAATTTATTGTCTGTGCTACTCATTTGTCATTTATTACATACTGCTTTTCATATATAGTCATCTTTTTATGTCTAAATATCTAACCTTCATTCCTGATCTGTTAACTCCATGAGGGATCTTTGACAGGTCAGCTTATTCTACAGACACCTTTACAGCATAAGAAAACAAGTTATAAGTTTCTATTTACATTTCCCATTTCAATTTGAGGTACGTATAGTCTATAGTTCCTTGCTTGCTAGGGCCCAGGCTCACTTACAGTAGTGGAAAAATATAAAGCTTTCAATTTACAGCATCACATGATAATGTGGTGTGTTGCTTTATTTTGTTAAAGTTTTATTGTTGTTACTTATCTGCACTAACTAAATAAAAATTTTTGTTCTGCCTATACCATGAGATTCTAAAAAAAAATAAGAAGAAGAATTTTTAAAAGGTCTGTTAAACCATTGTGGAAGACAGTGTGGCAATTCCTCAAGGTCCTAGAAATAGAAATTCCATTTGACCCAGCAATCCTATTACTGGGTATATATCCAAAGGATTATAAATCGTTCTACTATAAGGACACATGTACACGAACGTTCATTGCAGCACTGTTTACAATAGCAAAGTCCTGGAATCAACCCAAATGCCCATCGATGATAGACTACAAAGGGAAAATGTGGCACATATACACCATGGAATACTATGTATCTATAAAAAACGATGAGTTCGTGTCCTTTGTAGGGACATGGATGAACCTGGAAACCATCATTCTCAGCAAACTGACACAAGAACAGAAAATCAAACACCACATGTTCTTACTCATAGGTGAGTGTTGAACAACGAGAACACATGGACACAGGGAGGGGTCACACACTGGGGTCTGTAGGGGGGAAATAGGGGAGGGACAGCGGGTGGTGGGGAGTTGGGGAGAGATAACATGGGGAGAAATGTCAGATATAGGTGATGGGGAGGAAGGTAGCAAATCACACTGCCATGTGTGTACCTATGCAACAATCTTGCACGTTCTTCACATGTACCCCAAAACCTAAAATGCAATAAAAAAGAAAGACAGAAAAAAAAATATATATATATATATACAATGATATTGCATCTTATAGGCATACCCAAGCAGTACAGGTCCAAATCATTAAAGCCTGCTTAGTCACGACCTGTGAAATTAATTACATCATTGTTATAGATTCTGATCTGCATTTAACTGTAGAACTCTAGCATGGTGCTTCATTTTGTGAAACACCTAGTTCAGTATGTTCCTAATCTAGTTAGCCTATAAAATGAAACTGTAGTCAACTTTAGATACTTAGGATTGTTTCTGAGAATTAACCACATTGTAGACTATCCATGAGATAAAGGCTTTCTTTCCATCATTACTCATAAACGCTTCCAACAGGGAAGAGCTGGGCAAAGGTCAGAGGTCAAGTCTAAACAGGATGAGGTGTGTGTGAAGGTGTGCTTCTAAATAATACCCTTCCCTACCTATAAAAATTACATCTACTTTCTTTACTATTTTCTCACTGTAGGATATTTTCAATTCTTTTGGGATAGAAACTATTACTTATTAATCCTTCCAGCCCTCTCACGTTCTTAACGTGTAATATTTACTCAAAAATATAAGCTGAATTAACATTTATTGTTTGCCTACTATGTGTAAGAGATTGCTCTGGGAATTGGGGGAAAGGATGAGAGAGACTATATTTCTAATCTTCTAAACTAGTAGGAGAGATGAGACTGTATGTAATAACAATTATGAGGCATTCTTTGCTTAATGCTATAAAAGAAGTACGTTTGTAAAATTTAGTCTATTGTTTTAGGTTAATAATACCTCTGTTCTCTTTCATTAGTAACCGTAATGGAGAGTCGATAATATGTAAAATTTCTAACGAATACAAGAGTACTCTTTCCATTTTCGGTGCCAACAATAAAAATTGAGGATGCCAGAATCTACCCTGATGTGTTCCAGAGAATGATGGCTGAAGTACAAGAGATGAGAGAGAAACAGAGCAACATAAATACCAAATTTGCAAAACTAAAAAAGTAACTATTTACTAAGATTTCTAGTGTTTGTTTCCAAGATTTTTAAGGTTGATTGCCTCTGAGTTTAGAAACTGAACTCTTGTTTTCCACGGCACTGTAGTGAGTTTTACTCCTTTTAAGTAAAACCACGACACTGAATCAAATGCTTTAGTACTTAGACAGCTGTTCGTGTTCCAATTACTGGGATCGTATAACTCTGGCTGACTAGTGGACCACTGTATAAATCAGAAATTGTTACCAGCATCCAAGACAGCCATTCAGGTATGAGTAATATAGCAGATAGCAGTTTACATTTTACACTACGAGAACAGGAAATGATGCTCAATATGTAAGTTTGGCATTTAAGTACGCTAATCTACATTCCTTGCTTATTTGCTAATTCTTGGTAGCTTCAAGGATAATGTATGATTCCTTTCTCTGATCTTTTTTTAAAACTTTGTCTACAAAATGGATACTTTAACATATTTTTCCATGCTTTATAAAGAACCATAGAGTGCATAACACAACATACAATGGCTCTAACATTAGGGTATGTGCTCAGGCAGTAGCATTCAAAGGGAATATTTATTTTTTCAACTTTTATTTTAGATTCAGGGGGATACATGTGCTGGTTTGTTACTTGGGCATAGTGTGTGATGCTGAGGTGTAGGGTATGAATGATCTCATCACTCAGGTACTGAGCATAGTACTCAATAGTTAATTTTTTTTTTTTTGCTGTTTTATTTTACTTTTATTGAGTAATACTATCCAGATTAAGAACATCTATTTAAGGTTTACAATATGTAATTTGGTACACACATACATTTTAAAATTATCATAATCAAGCTAATAAATTCTTCTAATTCATAAACTTGGAATATTATTCCATTTATCTGCATTGCCTTTAATTTCTTTAATTAATAATACATATTTATTTCTCTTTAAGTTCAGGATGCATGTGCTGAATGTGCAGGTTTGTTACATAGGTATATGTGTGCCATGGTTGTTTGCTGCACATATTGACCTGTCCTCTGAGTTCCTTCGCCTCACTTTCCGCCCCCCAACAGTCCCTGGTGTGTGTTTTTCCCCTCCCTGTGTCTATGTATTCTCATTGTTCATCTGCAACTTATGAGTGAGAATATTGGTGCTTGGTTTTCTGTTCCTATATTAGTTTGCTGAGGATGATGGCATCCAGCTTCATTCATGTCCCTGCAAAGAACATGATCTCATTAATTTTTATGGCTGCATAGTATTCCATGGTGTATGTGTATCACCTTTTCTTTATCCAATCTATTATTGATGGGCATTTGGGTAGTATCCATTGCATTGCTATTGTAAATAATGCTGCAATAAACATACGTGTGCATGTGTCTTTATAATGGAATGATTTCTATTTCTTTGGATATATACCAAATAATGGGCTTGCTGGGTCAAATGGTTGTTTTGTTTTAAGTTATTTGAGAGGGATTATGGCAGATGGTAGGGAGAGATTATGGCAGATTGGAGGAAGGACTAAATTGCAGCTCATACTCGGACGAACAGAGCAGGGTGTGGAGGCTCACATAGTAATTTTTTTTCTGGAAAACTGCAGGAATAAATTACGAAACCCAAGAGGAATCACAGACCCTCTAAAGAAAGAGAATTGCTCCTGCAGGACCTGGGATATATCCCCAAAACTATGCTGGTATCCATGGCTCAGAGACCTACAGATGGTTCATATCACACCTCCCTGTGTGTAGAACCCCCAGTACCAGGCAGGAGCTTGGTAGACTTGCTTGGTGGCTAGATCTAGAATAGCGATAACAATTCTTACAGCTTGGCTCTAAGGAAGCCACATCCATAGGAAAAAAAAATGAGAGTACTACATCAAAAATGCACCCTGTGGGACAAAAGAATCTGAACAACAGCCTTCATCCCTAGACCTTCCCTCTGACAGAGCCTACTCAAATGAGAAGGAACCAGTCAACCGAAATGAGAAAACCAACTGATAATATGACAAAACAAGGCCCTTTAAACACCCCAAAAAATCACACTAGTCCACCAGCAATGGATCCAAACCAAGAAGAAATCCCTGATTTACCTGAAAAAGAATTCAGGAGGTTGGTTATTAAGCTAATCAGGGAGGGACCAAAGAAAGACAAAGCCCAATGCAAGGAAATCCAAAAAATGATACAAGGAGTGAAGGGAGAAATATTCAAGGAAATAGATAGCATAAAGAAAAAATAATCAAAACTTCAGGAACAATGAATACAGTTATAGAAATGCAAAATGCTCTGGAAACTCTCAGCAATAAAATCTAACAAGTAGAAGAAAGAAATTTAGAGCTCAAACACAAGGTCTTCAAATTAACACAATCCAACAAAGACAAAGGAAAAAAAATAAGAAAATATAAACAAAGCCTCCAAGAAGCCTGGAATCATGTTAAATGATCGAACATAGGAATAATTGGCATTCCTGAGGAAGAAGAGAAATCTAAAAGTCTGTAAAACATATTTAAGGGAATAACCAAAGAAAACTTCCCTGGCCTTCCTAGAGATATAGACATCCAAAAACAAGCACAAAGAACACCTGGAAAATTCATAGCAGAAAGATCATCACCTAGGCACATTGTCATCAGGTTATCTAAAGTTAAGATGAAGGAAATAATCTTAAGAGCTGTGAGATAAAAGCACCAGGTAACATAAAAAATAAATATAAATAAATAAATAAGTAAATAAATCTACCAGATAAACAGCAGATTTCTCAGCAGAAACCCTATGAGCTAAGACGGGGGAATTAGGGCCCCGTTTTCAGTCTCTTCAAACAAACAATTACCAGCCAAAAATTTTTTATGCAGTGAAAATAAGCTTCATATGTGATCGATTTTTTTTGTCTTTTTGAGACAAACAAATGCTCAGAAAATTCACCACTATCAAGGCACCACTACAAAAACTAAAAAGGAGACCTAAATCTTGAAACAAAATCTGGAAACAGAGCTAAACAGAATATCTTTTTTTACTTTTTTAATTAATTTATTTTTTAAGTTTTGGCATACATGTGCAGGATGTACAGGTTTGTTACATAGGTAAACATGTGCCATAGCGGTTTGCTTTACCTGTCAACCCATCACCTACGTATTTTTTTTTACTTTAGGTGTGTACTATATCCAGCATTTCTCCCCATGTTATCCCTCCCCACCCTCCCCACCCCCAACTTTCCCTCCTCTACCCCCTCAACTGCCCCCAGTGTGTGATGCTCCTCTCCCTGAGTCTACGTGTTCTCATTGTTTAACACCCACATATGAGTGAGAACATGCGGTGTTTGGTTTTCTTAAACAGAATATCTTTAACACATAAATCATTCAGGATCTATAAAACAAAAATACAACTTAAAAAACAAAAACAAAACACCAAGGTATACAGGCAACAAATAACATGATGAATAGAATGAAACTTCACATCTCAGTACTAAGATTGAATGTAAACGACTTAACTGCTTCACTTAAAAGGTACAGAATTGCAGAATGGATAAGAATTCACCAACCAACTATCTGCTGTCTTCCAGAGACTCATGTAACACATGAGGATTCATATAAACTTACAGTAAACAGGTGGAAAAAGACATTTCATGCAAATGGAAACCAAAAGTGAGCAGGGTTAGCTATTCTTACATCAGATAAATTTATAAAATAATTACTAGTTGACCTAATAAATGAGATAAGCAACAACACATTAATAGTCGGAAACTTCAGTAATCCACTGACAACACTAGACAAGTCATCAAGACAGAAAGTCAACAAAGAAACAATGGATTTAAACTATGCCTTGGAACAAATAAACTTAACAGATATACACAGAACATTCTATCCAACAACCACAGAATATACATTCTATTCAACAGTGCATGGAACTTTCTCCAAGACAGACCATATGATAGGCCACAAAATGGCCTCAATAATTTTTTTAAAATTAAAATTATATCAAGCACTCTCTCAGACTGCAGTGGAATAAAATTGAAAACTCCAAAAGGAACCTTTAATACAGTGCAAATACATAAAAATTAAATAACCTGATCCTGAATGACTATTGGGTCAAAAATGAAATCAAAATTAAATTAAATAATTCTTCAAAGTTAATGACAATAGTGAAACAACCCATCAAAACCTCTGGAAAAAGCAAAGGCAGTACTAAGAGGAAAGTTCATAACCCTAAACACCTATATCAAAAAGTCTGAAGGAGCACAAACAGACAATCTAAGGTCACACCTCAGGGAACTAGAGGAACAAGAACAAACCCAACCCAAACCCAGCAGAAGAAAGGAAATAACTAAGATCAGGACAGAACTAATGATATTAAAACAAAATAAAACAATACGAAAGATAAATGAAATGAGCAGCCAGTTCTTTGAAAAGATAAATAAAACTGATAGACCACAAGAAACACTAAGCAAGAAAACAAGAGAGAGAAAATCCAAATAACCTCATTAAACAATGAAATGGGAGATATTACAACCGACATCACAGAAATACAAAAGATCACTCAAGGCTACTTATGCACATAAGCTAGAAACCTAGAAGAGATGGATAAATTCTTGGAAAGATACAACACTTCTAGCTTAAATCAGGAAGCATTAGGAACCTTGAACAGACCAATAACAAACAGCAATACTGAAATGGTAATTTAAAAATTACCAACAAAGAAGAGTCTAGGACCAGAAGGATACACAGCATAATTCTACCAGACATTCAAAGAAGAATTTGTACCAATCCTATTGACACTATTCCACAAGATAAAGAAGTAACCCTCCATACTATTCTATGAAGCCAGTCACCCTAATAACAAAACTAGGAAAGGACATAACCAAAAAAGAAAACTATAAACCAATATTCTTGATAAACATAGATGCTAAAATCCTTAACAAAATACTAACTAATCAAATCTAAGAACATATTGAAAGGATAATCTACCATGATAAAGTGGGTTTCATACCAGGAAAGCAGGGATGGTTTAATTTGTGCGAGTCAATAAATGTGATACAACACATAAACATAATTTTTTTAAAATTACATGATCATTTCAATAGATGCAGAGAAAGCATTTGACAAAATCCAGAATCGCTTTATGATTAAAACTCTCAGGAAAATTGGCATACGAGGGACATACTTCAATGTAACAAAAGCCATCTATGACAAACCCACAGAAAACATAATAATGATGGGGAAAAGTTGAAAGCATTCCCTCTGAGAACTGGAGCAAGACAAGGATGCCCACTCTCACCACTCCTCTTCAACATAGTACTAGCCAGAGCAGACAAGAGAAAGAAATAAAGGACATCCAAATCAGTAAAGAGTAAGTCAAACTGTTGCTGTTTGCTGATGATATGATTGATTACCTAGAAAACCCTAAATAATTCTCCAGAAAGCTCCTAGAAATGATAAAAGAATTCAGCAAAGTTTCCCAACACAAAATTAATGTACACAAATCAGTAGCTCCACTATACACCAACAGTGACCAAGCAGAGAATCATATGAAGAACTCAAGTCATTTTACATTAGCTGCGAAACAAATAAAATACTTAGGAATATACCTAACAAAGGAGGTGAAAGTTCTCTACAAGGAAAACTACAAAACACTGCTTAAAGAAATCACAAACAGGCTGGGTGCTGTGGCTCACACCTGTAATCTCAGTACTTTGGGATGCCAAGGTGGGTGGATCACCCGAGATCAGGAGTTCCAGACCAGCCTGACCAAAATGGTGAAACCACGTCTCTACTGAAAATACAAAAACATAGCCAGGCATGGTGGCGAGTGCTTGTAATCCCTGATACTCTGGAGGCTGAGGCAGGAGAATCACTTGAAACTGGGAGGCAGACATGGTAGTGAGACAAGGTCACACCAGTGCACTCCAGCCTGGGCAACAAGAGCAAGATTAAGCAAAAAGAACAAATCTGGAGGCATTTCATTATCTGATTTTAAGCTATAATTTCATTACCTATTTTAAGGGCTATTGTCACCAAAACAGCATGGTACTGGTATAAAAATAGGCACATAGATGAACAAAACAGAATAGAGAACTCAGAAATAAACCCAAATACTTAGAGCAAGCTGGTCTTCAACAAAGCAAACAAAAACGTAAAGTGGGGAAAGGACACACTTTTCAACAAATGGTGATGGGATAATTGGCTAGCCACAGGTAAGATGATGAAACTGAATCTTCTTCTCTAACTTTATGCAAAAATCAACTCAAGATGGATTAAGGACTTAAATCTAAGACCTGAAACTATAAAAATTCTAGAAGATAACATTGGAAAAACCCTTCTAAACATTGGCTTAGGCAAGGGTTTTATGACCAAGAACCCAAAACCAAATGCAATAAAACAAAGATAAACTGCTGGGACTTAATTAAACTAAAGTGCTTTTTCATGGCGAAAAGAACAGTCAGCAAAGTTCACAGACAAACCACAGAGAGGGAGAAAATCTTCACAATCTACACATCTGACAAAGTACTAATATCTGGAATCTACAAAGAATTCAAACAAATCATCAAGAAAAGAAACCATCAAAAAGTTGGTTAAAAACATAAACAGACAATTCTCAGAAGATATACAAATAGCCAACAAACATATGAAAAATGCTCAACATCACTAGTAATCAGGGAAATGCAAATCAAAATCACAATGTGATACCACCTTACTCTTGCAAGAAGGGCCACAATAAAAAAATCAAAAATAGTATATGTTGGCTTGCATGCAGTGAACAGAGAACACTTCTACACTGCTGGTGGGAATGTAAACTAATACAACCACTATGACATATAGTGTGAAGATTCCTTAAAGGACTAAAAATAGAACTATCACCCAATCCAACAGTCCCACTAATGAGTATCCACCTCGAGTAAAAAAGTAGTTATATGAAAAAGATACTTGCACATGCATGATTATAGCAGCACAATTCTCATTGCAAAAATGTGGAAATAACCCAAAGGCCCATCAGCCAATGAGTGGATATAGAAACTATGATATAGGCTTCCGATCCAAGATGGCTGAATAGGAACAGCTCTGGATTGCAGTTCCCAGTGAAAACACAGAGGATGAGTGAGCACCGCATTTCCAAATGAATTTTTACTGCCCACAGACCAGGAGATTCCCAGGCAGAAAAGTGCTACGAGTCCCCAGCATGGCTGTTTCATCTGGTGCAGCAGGTCTCTGCACAAAAACTCACACAAATCCAGGCAATGTTTCAATGGACAACTGGAACACCTGGGAGACAAAGTCTCCCATTCAACTGAAAAAAAAAAGGGGGGGCTGAAACAGGGAGCCAGGTGATCTGCCTAGGCTGGTCCCACCCACACAAAGACTAGCAATCTTGAAACACTCTGGATTGAGTTTCACAGCAGGAACAGCTGAACCCAGGATGGTCCAGCTCTGTGGGAAGAAGGGTGTCCACCATTACCGAGGCAGTGCACCATTACCAAGGAAGTCTGCCATTACAGAGGCAATCCACCATTACCGAGGCAGTTCATCATTACAGAGACAGTCTGCCATTACTGAGGCAGACTGCCATCACGGAGGCAGTTCTAACTATACCCCTATAAACAAAACTGCAAGTTAGCTCACACAGCAGCTGAGCAGAGTCCACAGCAGCTCAGCAAAGCCTCTGCAGGCAGACTGTGACTAGGCTACCTCCTCACCAGGCACGGCATCTCTGAAAAAAGGCAGCAGAATGACAGGAACTTATAAATAAAGCCCCACCTTCCTGGGACAGAGCACCTGGGAAAAAAAGGTGGTTATGAGTTCTGCTGCAGCAGACTTAAACATGTCTGCCCAGCAGCTCTGAACAGAACAGTGGAGCTCACAGCTCAGCACTTGAGCTCCTATAAGGGACACACTGTCTCCTCAAGCAGCTCCCCAAACCCCATATAATCAAAGAGACATTTCATAAAGGAGAGCTCAGGCTGACATCTGGTAGGCATCTTTCCGGGACAAAGATAACAGAAGAAGAAACTGGCATCAACCCTTACTGTTCTGCAGCCAGTGCAGGTGATCCCCAGGCAAGCAGGGTCTGGAGTGGACCTCCAGCAGTCCTATAGCAGGGGGGCCTGAATGTCAGAAGGAAAACTAAAAAAGAGAAAGAAATAACTTCATCAGCAACACAGAGGAGGTCCACTCAGAGACCCCATCTGAAAGTCACCAACCACAAAGACCACAGGTAGATAAAGCCACTAAATGGGAAGAAATCAGCAGAGAAAGGATGAACATACTCAAAACCAGAACGCCTCTCCTCCTCCAAGGAATCACAACTCCTAATCAGCAAGGGAACAAGGATGGATGGAGAATGAGTCTGATACATTGACAGAAACTGGCTTCAGAAGGTGGGTAATAGCAAACTTCTCTGAGCTAAAATATCATTTTCTAACCCAACACAAAGAAACTAAGAACACTGAAAAAAGGTTTGACGAAATGCTAACAAGAATAAACAGCTCAGAGACGAATATAAACGAATTGATGGAGCTGAAAAATGCAACACGAGAACTTTGCAGAGCATACACAAGTTTCAATAGCCAAATCGAC
>NW_016107919.1:122466-138680 GCF_001604975.1 Cebus imitator | reverse complement strand
ACCATCAGAGATGATTACAAACAACTCTATGCACATAAACTAGTAAACCTGGAAGAAATTAGTAAATTCCTGGACACTTGCACCCTCCCAAGCCTAAACCTGGAAGATGTTGAAACCCCGAATAGACCAATAACAAGGTCTGAAGTTGAGGCAGCAATGAATAGCCTACCAACCAAAAAAAGTCGAAGGTTCACAGCCAAATTCTACCAGACATACAAAGAGGAGCTGGTACTATTACCGTTGAAACTATTCCAAACAATCCAAAAAGAGGGAATCCTCCCTAAATCAATTTATAATACCAACATCATTCTGACACCAAAACCTGGCAGAGATTCAACAAGAAAAGAAAACTTCAGCCCAATATCCATGATGAACATGCATGCAAAAATCTTCAATAAAATACTGGCAAACCAATTGCAACAGCACATCAAAAAGCTTATCCATCACGAGCAAGTAGGCTTCATCCCGGTGATGCAAGTCTGGTTCAACATATACAAGTCCATAAACGTAATTCACCACATAAACAAAACTAAAGACAAAACCCACAAGATTATCTCAATAGACACAGAGAAGGCCTTTGACAAAATTCAACAGCCTTTTTGCTAAAATCTCTCAATAAACTAGGTATCGACGGAATGTATCTCAAAATAATAAAAGCTGTGTAAGACAAACCTACAGCCAATATCATATTGAATGGGCAAAAACTGGAAGCATTCCATTTGAAATTTGGCACTAGACAAGGATGTCATCTCTCACCACTCCTATTCAATATAGTTTTGGAAGTTCTAGCCAGAGCAATCAGGCAAGAAAAAGAAAGAAAGAGTATTCAGTTAGGAAAGGAGAAAGTCAAATTGTCTCTATTTGCAGAGGACAAGATTGTATATTTAGAAGACCCTATCATCTCAGCCCCAAATCTCCTTAAACTGGTAAGCAACTTCAGCAAAGTCTCAGGATACAAAATCAATGTGCAAAAATCACAAGCATTCCTATACACCAATAACAGACTTAAAGAGAGCCAAATCAAGAATGAACTGCCATTCACAATTACTACAAAGAGAATAAAACACCTAGGAATACAAGTGACAAAGGATGTAAAGGAATTGCTCAACAAAATAAGAGAGGACACAAACAGATGGAGAAACATTCCATGATCATGGTTAGAAAGAATCAACATAATGAAAATGGCCATACTGCCCAAAGTAATTTATACATTCAACGCTATCCCCATCAAGCTACCAATGGCTTTCTTCACAGAACTGGAAAAAAAACACAGTAACCTTCAAATGGAACCAAAAGGGAGCCCGTATAGCCAAGTCAATTCTAAGCGAAAAGAACAAAGCTGGAGGCATCACACTACCTGACTTCAAACTATACTACAAGGCTACAGTAATCAAAACAGCATGGTACTGGTACCAAAACAGAGATATAGACCAATGGATCAGAATAGAAGCCTTGGAGGCAATGCGACACATCTACAACCATCTGATCTTTGGCAAACCTGACAAAAACAGATAATGGGGAAAAGACCCCCTGTTTAATAAATGGTTTTGGCAAAACGGGCCAGCCATGTGCAGAAAGCAGAAACTGCACCCCTTCCTGACACCTTACACTAAAATTAACTCCAGATGGATTAAAGACTTAAACATGAGACCTAACACCATAAAAACCTTAGAAGAAAACCTAGGCACAAACATTCCGGACATAGGCATAGGCAAGGACTTCATGACTAAAACACCAAAAGCATTGGCAACAAAAGCCAAAATAGACAAGTGAGATCTAATTATACTCCAGAGCTTCTGCACAGCAAAAGAAACAATTATTAGACAACCAGCAACCATCAGAATGGGAAAAAATTTTTGCAATCTACCCATCTGACAAAGAACTTATATCCAAAATCTACAAAGAACTAAAACAGATTTACAAGAAAACAAACAAACAAACAAACCCGTTCAAAAGTGGGCAAAGGATATGAACAGACACTTTACAAAAGAAGACATATATGAGACCAACAAACTTGATAAAATGCTGATCATCACTAGTCATTAGAGAAATGCAAATCAAAACTACATTGAGATACCATCTTACGCCATTTAGAACGGTGATCATTAAAAAATCTTGACATGACAAACCATGGAGAGGATGTGGAGAATTAAGAACACTTTTACACCGTTGGTGGGAGTGTAAACTAGTTCAACCATTGTGGAAGACAGTGTGGTGATTCCTCAAGGACCTAGAAATAGAAATTCCATTTGACCCAGCAATCCCATTACTGGGTATATATCCAAAGGATTATAAATTATTCTATTGTAAGGACACATGCACACGAATGTTCATTGTGGCGCTGTTTACAGTAGCAAAAACTTGAAACCAACCCAAATGCCCATTGATGATAGACTGGACAGGGAAAATGTGGCACATATACACCATGGAATACTATGCAGCCATAAAAACGATGATTTTGTGTCCCTTGTAGGGACATGGATGTGCCTGGAAACCATCGTTCTCAGCAAACTGACACAAGAACAGAAAATCAGACACCACATCTTCTCACTCATAGGCGGGTGTTGAACAATGAGAACACATGGACACAGGGACGGGAGCCTCACACTCAAGTCTGTCGGGGGGACTAGGGGAGGGACAGTGGGGGTAGGGAGTTGGGGAGGGATACCATGGGGAGAAATGCCAGATATAGTTGATGGGGATGGAGGCAGCAAAACACATTGCCATGTATGTACCTATGCAACAATCCTGCACGTTCTTCACATGTACCCCAGAACCTAAAATGCAATAAAATATATATATATTAAAAAAAGAAATTATGATATATATATATATCATATATATATATATATCACATATATATATATATGATGTAATACTAGTCAGCAATAAAAACGAATGAATAAGTGATATTCACAGTGACCTGAATGAGATTGGAGACTATTATTCTAAGTTGATTAACTTAGGAATGGAAAACCAAATATTGTATGTTTCCACTCATCTGGGGGAGCTAAGGTACGAGGACCCAAAGGCATAAGAATAACACAATGGATTTTGGGGCTTCAGGGGAAAGGATAGGAAGGGGGTGAGGGATAAAAGACTACAAACAGGGTGCAGTGTATACTGCTCATGTTATGGGTGCACCAGAATTTCACAAATCACCATGAAAGTTCTTACTTATGTAACCGAACACAATATGTTTCCCAATAACCTATGGACTTTTTTTTTTTAATTTTAAAAGTTCTTGGAAAATTTGCCAAATTGTTTTTCTTTCAAATTGCCATTCTTTCAATGAAACACAAATGTATCTTTAATTTTAAGATTTTATTTTTTGTAATTGACTTATTAAACTTTTCACTTTCAGCAAGAAATAAAAGAGAGTGAGGGTGGAGTGGAAGTATTTTTCTTGCCTTTTCATCAACTTTGAATATAAGCCAAGATTTTCATTGACACTGACCATGAAACAACCCTTCACGTTAATTTTGGACATCAGTCTGTTGTTGAATGTTAACCATTACATACACATATATCATATGGTTAATGATGCTCCAGTAGGTTCTGGCTGGTTTTATATGTGAACCAGACCAAAATCTTTGTCAATAACAAACTAGATGGCCTTCTGAGTTTCCTTCTAGTCATATACTGGTGATAAATTCCCCCTGTGTAATTTGTATTATATTAGATCATACTTAAAATTAATTCTATATATGAAGTTCATAGTTTATTAATCTGATACAAGATATTTATTTCTATATCCTTCAAAGGAACTACAGATATGTTAGTTTAGTATATACCCACTGGCTTAGAGATTTTGTGGTTCTTTCAGCCTTCTATGAAGTATTTTTCTACCCCTTTGCTTGTTAGTAAGGAATCTGCATTTGCATTATCTTGCTTTGCAAAGATTCTTATACACTCAAGTTTAGAAAAATATTAGTCTGTATTTCCAAAATCTTACAGTGATACCTGTATGGACTATTGACTGATGTAAGGATTAATAGGAGTTAAATTTTAAATTTGGAATAATCAGTTAGAGTAATTGGATAATTCTTATGAAGAAAATTAAAAATGTTAACTCATAGAGTTCAATATATTATTAGATGTGTCTTTAAAATTCCAGACTTCTTTCTGTCTTGCTTCATTTTGACAACCTTAAATGTTGCTGGGAATATGAGACCCTTTGCCTTAAAATAACGAACCTAAGACAAAAGTACTGCAAGCAACAGCAGCTATTAACATAGGTACCAGTTCAGTCTTTTGAAAGATTTTTAATCTTTTTTCTGTAAATTATTAATTATAGCTATTCTATGACATTCTTAGATATAAAATGATTATAATATATAGTCCTGTGAAGGTCAAAAGAAAAATGTATTCATTTTCATTGTGCTTAGTTGTGTCCCTTATAACATTCCTCTTTATTGGTTTCCTTAAATATTAAGTATGATGTCCTAATGAAAATGTTCTCTATGATTTGTTAGATTCTCCAGTTTATATTGAGTTTGATGAGTGGAAATTATGTAGTAGGCATGAATAGAAAAAGGTGAATTTATTGATTCCATGTATTTTATTGCTGATAGAAGTCCCCACTACTTTCGCATCTCATAATTTTTCTCTTTCCAGGTTTATTTTTATATTTTAAGTTAGAGAAGTTAGCATGTATAACTTGTGTGTCAGAATGAAAAAGATAGCTGCCAAGAAAAGCCAGACATATCATTAGTTCAGTATATATTGTGTTTTCTTTTGTTTTTATACTTTAAAAATGATAACAGGCTAACTTCTTATGGCATGATCATGAAAGATGCTCCCTAGTTGATGGCTGTTGGTTGTAAGTTACTTCTGTCTGTATCCTTAAGATGGTTATTGAGAACTAATATAAGAAAAATACCAGTTATTCTAAGGCTCTAAGGAGCCTGATAGAACTGGACGCCTTTTTACACCTCCCCTGGGATTCTCCTAGGATAAATTGAAAGAAACCTCTCAAATCCACCTTGCTAAAGAGCCATTGATCTTCCATAGAGGTTCTTTACACAGGAGATTAGACTGACCAGAGGGAACAAAACCATTTCACATATGATTTCTGATATAATTAAGAGTTCCCAGTTCCATCTTCACTGGCCTCTTGCAACCTAAGATTGTAGAATTTTTGTCTTAAGTCCTTAGTAGGCAGAACATCTAATCATAAAGCATTTTCTTGTAGGATGCTATCTAGGTGTACCTCAGACAGGAAGTCTTAAGTTATTTGCTTGACTCCTCAGACTCGATTAAGCAACTTAGAACCTATAGATAATAATTAATGGCTGATGTTTATTGAGTACTTACAATGTGCTGGATGCTGTACTAAGTGCCTTACATGAATTATTTTATTTAATTTTCAGAAAATATTTCTATTAGATAGGCTCTAATATTACTCTCAATTCACAAATGAGGGAATTGGGTTATGACAAGTTTAACTGTTTTGTACAAGGTCACATAGTTAATATATATGATAGACTCAAAATTCAAACCCAGGCAGTAGAGACATTGACTACAGAGCTTTGCCTCACATTTGAGTGGGCCCTCCTTCCCACTTTTGATTTTTCTTTTTTGGTAACTTTAATTTTGATATAATTGAAACGGAACATTTATGAGAAGACCACGAAGGAGTCCCATATAGCTTTTACCTAAATTCCTCAATTTTAATACTTTATTTATCATTTGTTTCTCTCTCTCCCTCCCTCCATCCTCCCCTGACACATAAAAACACTTCTTTCTGAACTTTTTGAGAGTAAGTTGCAGATATGGTGCCTGCTTATCCTTAAATATTTTAATGTGTGTTTTCTAAGAACAATAACATATTCTTACGTAACCGCTGTACAATATCAAAATCAGGAAACTTAGCATTAATTTAGTCCTATATCTTTTTTTATTGCATTTTAGGTTTGGGGGTACATGTGAAGAACATGCAAGATTGTTGCATAGGCACACACGTGGCAGTGTGATTTTCTGCCTTCCTCCCCTTCACCTATATCTGGCATTTCTCCACATGCTATCTCTCCTTTCCTCCCCACCTCCCTGTCCCTCCCCCATTTGCCCCCAACAGACCCCAGTGTGTAGTGCTCCCCTCCCTGTGTCCATGTGTTCTCATTGTTCAACACCCGCCTATGAGCGAATATATGCAGTGTTTGATTTTCTGCTCTTGTGTCAGTCTGCTGAGAATGATGCTTTCCAGGTTCAGCCATGTCCCTACAAAGGACACGAACTCATCGTTTTTGATGGCTGCATAATATTCCATGGTGTATATGTACCACATTTTCCCTGGCCAGTCTATCATCGATGGGCATTTGGGTTGGTTCCAGGTCTTTGCTATTGTAAACAGTGCTGAACATTCGTGTGCACGTGTCCCCATAGCAGAACGATTTGTAATCCTTTGAATATATATCCAGTAATGGGATTGCTGGGTCAAATGGAATTTCTATTTCTAGGTCCTTGAGGAATCAGCACACTGTCTTCCACAATGGTTGAACTAATTTACACTCCCACCAACAGTGTAAAAGTGTTCCTATTTCTCCACATCCTCTCCAGCATCTGTTGTTTCCAGATTTTTTAATGATCGCCATTCTAACTGGTGTGAGATGGCATCTCAATGTAGTTTTGATTTGCATTTCTCTAATGTTAGTACTATATCTTAATTGCTATTTCTAAAGTCTATTTTATAATTCCTAATCTACATTCAAATTTCAGCAATTGTCTTACTGATATTCTTCATAGCCACAACCACATCCTTTCCCTTGTTCCCAATCTGGGGTTCAAGCCAGGATCATACACAACATTTTGTTGTTATGCCTCTTAATTCTCTTTTAATATGGAAGAGTTCCTCAGCCTGTGTTTGTCTTTCATGACTGCAATATTTTTGAGGAGTATAGACCGATATATTTTGTAGGATGTTCTTCACTTTGAGTTTGGTGTGGTGTCATGGGTAGTGTCAGACTGTATGTTTTCAACAGTAATATAAAGAAGTGATGTTGTGTTCTTGCTGCATGATATCAGAGGCACCTGACGTCAGTTTGTCTCATTATTGGTGATACTAACTTTGATTATTTTTAAGGTAATATACGCCAAGTTTATACACTCTTAAATTACTATTTTTCTCTTTGTCATTGATAAGTAAATAGTAGGGAGATAGTTTTGATTCTATACAAATATTTTATTCCTCAAAATTTTATCCATTAATTTTAGATATATCCTCATTGTTTTGAACATTTACCTTTGGCATAATAGGACATTTCAGGCTCAATTTGTGCATTGCCTTCCCAGCCCTGGAATCAGGCATTACTCCTTAGAGACTGTTTTTTCCTTTTTACTCTTTAGGTTTATCTGACCCAGTGTATACTTAAAACACCAACCTTTTAAAATGTCTTAATGTAGATTTTCAGGAGCTATCACATAGGGACAATTCAAAATTTTCACTAATTTTTCCAAACCTCCCATTAAAATGCACTGGGTCTTTTTCTTTCTCCACTTTGATGTTGAGATCCTAAAACCTTTATGTTTAGTGAAAACCATTCTGACAAAGGATAATTAAAATTTGGCTTTTGTAAAACAAAATTGTCTGACCATTGCAATATTCAGGTAGCTAATGGCAATATAATGTGGATCTCATTGCAGGTCATTACTAGTCACATCTAGTGCTTCAGCTCCCAAATGTGCTCATCAATATTTCCATATTCCAGCAGAGAAGATTACCCTGTAACATTCTGAGATGATATGGTGGAGGATGGGTAAAAAATAATAATTTCCCATCAGTAAAATTTCTCATGCTTGTTACTGTTATTTCTCATGCTTGTTACTGTTATTTCTCATACCATTGTTAAATCTTCTCAATAGAAATAACAGCAAATATGATCTAAGACCGAGTGTATGAACAGATGGTATTAGTACCATGCTGTTTTGATTACTTTGATTACTGTAACCTTGTAGTATAAAGTTAGGTAGTGTGATGCCTCTAGCTTTGTTTTTTGTTGTTGTTTTGTTTTGTTTTGCTTCTTTGTTTGTTTTTGCTTAGAATTTTCTTGGCTATGTGGACTTATTTTTGGTTCCTTATAAAATTTAAGGCGTTTTTTTTTCCAATTCTGTGAAGAAAGTCAATAGTAGCTTAATGTAGATAGCATTGAATTATAGATTACTGTGGGCAGTATGGCCATTTGCACAGTCTTGATTCTTCCTAACCATGAGCATGGAATGTTTTTCCATTTGTTTGTGTCCTCTCTTATTTCCTTGAGCAGAGGTTTGTAGTTCTTGAAGAGGTCCTTCACATTCCTTGTAAGTTGTATTCCTAGGTATTTAATTCTCTTTGTAGCGATTGCGAATGGGAGTTAATTCATTATTTGGCTCTCTGTTACTGGTGTATAGGAATGCTTGTGATTTTTAAACATTGATACTGTATCCTGAGAATTTGCTGAAGTTTCTTATCAGCTTAAGGAGATTTGGGGCTGAGACAATGGGATCTCCTAAATATACAATCATGTCGTCTGCAAATAGAGACAATTTGACTTCCTTTTCTCTTGCCTGAATGCCCCGGCCAGAAAATCTAATACTATGTTGAATAGGAGTGGTGAGAGAGGGTATCCTTGTCTTGTGCCAGTTTTCAAAGGGAATGCTTCCAGTTTTTGCCCATTCAGTATAATATTGGCTGTGGGTTTGTCATAAATAGCTCTTATTAATTTGAAATATGTTCCATCAATACCTAGTTTATTGAGAGTTTTTAGCATGAAGCGTTGTTGAATTTTGTTAAAGTCCTTCTCTGCATCTATTGAGATAATCAGGTGTTTTTTGTCATTGGTTCTGCTTACGTGATGGATTACATTTATTGATTTCCTTACGTTGAACCAGCCTTACATCCCAGGGATGAGGCTGACTTGATAGTGATGGATGAGCTTCTTGATGTGCCGTTGGATTCAGTTTGCCAGTATTTTATTGAGGATTTTCATTTTGATGTTCATCAGGGATATTGGCCTGAAATTTTTTTGTCATTGTTGTGTCTTTGCCAAGTTTTGGCATCAGGATAATGTTGGTCTCATAAAATGAGCTAGGGAGGATTCCATCTTTTTCTATTGTTTGGGATAGTTTCAGAAGGAATGGTACTATCTCCTCTTGTACCTCTGGTAGAATTCAGCTGTGAAGCCATCTGGTCCTGGACTTTTTGGTTGGTAGGCTATTAATTGCTGCCTCAATTTCAGACCTTGTTATTGGTCCATTCAGGGATTCAACTTCTTCCTGGTTTAGTCTTGGGAGGGTGCAAGTGTCCAGTAATTTATCCATTTCTTCTATATTTTCTGTTTTATTTGTGTAGAGGTGTTTATAGTCTTCTCCGATGATAGTTTGTATCTCTATAGTATCAGTGGTGATATCACCTTTATCATTTGCTATTATATCTATTTGATTCTTCTCTTTTCTTCTTTATTAGTCTGGCTAGTGGTCTATTTTGCTGATCTTTTCACACACAAAAAAAAGAACAGATCCTGGATTCACTTACTTTTTTGAGACGTTATTTTGTGTCTCTATCTGCTTCAGTTCTGCTCTTAGTTATTTCTTGTCTGCTGTTGGCCTTTTAATTTGTTTGTTCTTGATTATCTAGTTCTCTTAATTGCTATGTTAGGGTGTTGATTTTAGATCTTTTCTGCTTTCTCTGTTGGGCATTTAGTGCTATAAATTTCTCTCTAAACACTGCTTTAAATGTGTTCCAAAGATTCTGATATGTTGTGTCTTCATTCTCACTGGTTTCAAAGAACATCTTTATTTTTGCCTTCATTTCAGCAGGTTGCTCAGTTTCCATGTAGTTGTGCAGTTTTGAGTGAGTTTCTTAATACTGAGTTCTAACATGCCACTGTGGCCTGAGAGACTCTTTGTTATGATTTTCATTCTTCTGCATTTGCTGAGGAGTTTTTTACTTCCAATTATGTGGTCAATTTTAGAATAGGTGCGATGTGGTGCTGAGAAGAATGTATATTCTGTTGATTTGGGGTCAGAGTTCTGTAGAGGTCTATTAAGTCCACTTGGTCATTTTCAAGTGTACTTTATAGATGGCAGATGTTTGGATATCTTCTGAAGATAGACCCCCAAACATCTGTTTAGACGTCTGTGTCTCAGTGATGCTTTTTGGGTAGAAGGAAGGGCCAAATGAAGAATCATTAAGTCTGGTGAAGGAAGGTGGAAGTTTTAGAAGAGGACATCTGAGAAGGAAATGGATGGAGAAGACTTCCAGTGGAAGATCATTTAGGCAAAATATTCTGAAATATATTTTGAGGGTATACAGAGGAAACCTGAGGAGCTAGAATCTTTTGGGAGAGATAAGGTGATTGAGGAAATTACAGATGTAAGTCAAGGTATCCTAGAGCCTGGGTACTATAAAGAGAAGGAAGCCATTAAATCAATTGTATCTGGGAGCTGAGGTGTTTAAGAAGTAAAAGAATGGGAAGGCTGTATTTCTGTAGAAGGGTGTATGAATGGTAAACTTCAGTTCCTGAATTAAATTTTTGCACAAATATTGGCTGCTAAAACCAACAGCATAAAAGCCTGGGTGTTGGCCAAGAAGAGTGGCATGGATGTATTTTGTTCATCATATCCATCAGCTGAACAGAGGTGCAATATGCTAACAATACGCACATCCGAAAATCAGTGCACCAGAAAAGCTTTCCTAAGGACATCAGTGAGAAAGAAGTTTGTGGATCTCAGATTTTACGGCATCTAGAATGTTGTAATAAATGTTATTTGTTTTTTTAAATTTTATTTGCATTGATACATAACAGATGTACATATTTTTGGAGTATATATGGTAATTTAATACATTCATATAACTTGTAAAGATCAAATCAGTGTAACTGGGATATCCATTATCTTAAATATTATTTTTTTCTTTAAGCTAAGAACACTTGAAATATTTTCTTCTAAGTGTTTTTTTATCCTCATTATTATACGGATTGTTTTTTTGTTCTTCATTGTTTGTTTGTTTGTTTTTGTTTTTTGAGACAGGGTCTCATTCTGTCACCCAGGCTGAAGTGCAGTGGCATGATCATAGCTCACTGTAGCATCAAACTCCTGGACTCTAGTAATCCTCCCACCTCTGATCCTCAAGTACCTGGGACTACAGGCATGAGCTACCTCCCTCAGCCTCTTCTAGGTATTTTAAGACACACAAGGCAAGGTAAGGTGGCTCATACTTGTAATCCCAGCACTTTGGGAGGCTGAAATGAGCGAATAACCTGAGCCCAGGAGTTTGAGACCAGCTCGGGCAACATAGGAGGACACAATCTCTACAAAACATTTTCTCTTTAATTAGCCAGTCATGGAGTGCCTGTGGTCCCAGCTACCCAGAAGGTTGAGGTAGGAGGATCGCTTGAACCTGGGAAGTTTAGGCTGCAGTGGACCATGATTATACCATTGCACTCCAGCCTGGGCTGCAGAGCAAGGCCCTGTCTGTGGAAAAGAAAAGAGATACACAGGATCGATCCAAGATGGCTGTTTAGGAACAGCTCAGGATTGTAGCTCCTAGTGAAAGTGCAGAGGGTGAGTGGACGCCACATTTTTATTGCCCACAGACTAGGCAATTCCCAGGCAGAGGAGCTCCACAGGTCAACAGCGTGGCTGTTTCATCCAGTACGGCTGTGCCGGCCAGCGCCGCTGCTTTGCCCCGAGTGGCTGCTTTGTCGGCGCCCCGGAGCAGCAGTTGTGCATACAAAATACACCGGTCTGGGTGCCCTTTTGGCTGGCGATTGGAGCCACAGGAAGTCACCCATTCACCTGTTTAAAAAGAGGACTGAGCAGGGAAGCAGGACAGTAGATTCCAGGGCAAAAAAAAGCACCACGAATCTCAGTGCCACTGTTTAAGCCAGCGCAGTGAGTTGCCGCAGGGGAAAACACAGATGCCGGGGCCTCTTCAACAGGTGACTGAAACATCAACTTAAAAAAAAAAAATGCTCTGAGACAGGGAGCCAGGCGATCAGGCTCAGCTGGCCCCACCCCCACAAAAGAACAGAAATCAGAAACTCTCTGGATTGAGAGTTTCACAGCAAGCACAGCTGAACCCGGGATAGTCCAGCTCTGTGGGGAAGGGGCGTCTGCCATTAATGAGGCAGCCTACCACTACAGAGGTAGTCAGACAACGCTGAGGCAGCCCGCCTTTGCCAAAGCAACCCGCCATTGCTGAGGCAGCCTGCCGTTGCCAAGGCAACCCGCCACTGCAGAGAGACTCCACCTCAACAGAGGCGGGCCACCATTGCCAAAGCAGCTCTAACTACACCCATATAAACAGGACTGCAGAGAAGTTCACTCGGCAGCTGGGCAGAGCCCACAGCAGCTCTGCAAAGCCTCTACAGGCAGACAGTGACTAGGCTGCCTCCTTGCTGGGCAGGGCAGCTCTGAAGGAAAAAAAAAGAAGACAGCAGCATAACGGAAACTCATAGAGCCCAAAACCCCTGGGACAGAGCACCTGGGAACAAAAAGCAGTTTATGAGTTCTGCTACAGCAGACCTAAACGTACCTGCCCAGTAGCTCTGAATGAACAACGGAACTCACAGCTCAGCATTTGAGCTCCTATAAAGAAGAGACCATCTCCTCAAGCAGCTCCCTGACACCTGTATATCCAAAGGACCACCTCATAAAGGAGAGATCAGATTGACACTTGGTGGATATCCTTCTGGGACAAAGATAGCAGAAGAAGAAAACTGGTAACAACCCTTACAGTTCAGCAGCTGCTGCAGGTGATCCCCAGGCAAGCAGGGCCTGGTGTGGACCTCAGCAGACCTACAGCAAAGGGGCCAGACTGTTAGAAGGAAAACTAAGAAACAGAAATAACCTCATCATCAACAAACAGAATGTCCACTCAGAGACCCAATCTGAAAGCCAGCAACTACAAAGACGACAGGTGGATAAATCCATAAAGATGGGAAGAAACCAGCGTAAAAAGGATGAAAGCACCCGAAACCAGAACACCTCTCCTCCTACAAGGGATCACAACTCCTCACCAGCAAGGGAACAAGGTTGGATGGAGAACGAGTGTGATGAAATGACAGAATCAGACTTCAGAAGGTGGGTAGTAAGAAACTACTGTGAACTAAAAGAACATGTTCTAACCCAATGCAAATAAACTTAGAACGTTGAGAAAATATTTGATGAAATGCTAATGAGAATAAACAGGTTAGAGAGGAATATAAACGAATTGATGGAGCTGAAAAATGCAACACGAGAACTTTGCAGAGCATACACAAGTTTTAATAGCTGAATTGACCAAGGAGAAGAAAGGATATCAGAGATTGAAGATCAACTCAATGAAATAAAATGAGAAGGCAAGATTAGAGAGAAAAGAGTAAAAAGAAATGAGCAAAGCCTCCAAGAAATATGGAGTTATATGAAAAGACTTAACACCATTTGATAGGTGTAACTGAATGTCATGGAGAGAATGAATCCAAGCTACAAAACATTCTTCAAGATATTATCCAGGAGAACTTCCCCAACCTAGCAAGGCAGGCCAACGTTCAATTCCAGGAAACACAGAAAACACCACAAAGATACTCCTGAAGAAGAGCAACCCCAAGGCACATATCATCAGATTCACTAGGGTTTAAATGAAGGAAAAAATCCTAAGAGCAGCCAGACAGAAAGGTTGAGTTACCCACAAAGGGAAGCAGGTCTCCCAGCAGAAAGCCTACAAGCCAGAAGAGAGTGGGGGCCAATATTTAACATCTTTAAAGAAAAGAACTTTCAACCTAGAATTTCATATCCAGCCAAACTAAGCTTCATAAGAGAAGGAGAAATAAAATCCTTTATGAACAAACAAATGCTCAGAGATTTCATCACAATCAGGCCTGCTTTACAAGACCTTCTGAAAGAAGCACTAAACATATAAAGAAACAACCAGTACCAGCAACTCCAAAAACGTACCAAATGGTAAAGAGCATTGACACAATGAAGAAACTGCATCAACTAATGGGCAAAACAATGAGCTGGCATCAAAATAGCAGGATCAAATTCACACATAACAATATTAACCTTAAATGTAAATGGACTAAATGCCCAAAAAGACACAGACTGGTAAATTGGATAAAAAGTCAAAGCCCATCAATGTGCTGCATCCAGGAAATCCATCTCACATTCAAGGATACACATAGGCTCAAAATAAAGGGATGGAGGAAGATCTACCAAGTAAATGGAGAGCAAAAAAAAAAGCAGGAGTTGCAATCCTAGTCTCTGATAAAATAAATTTTAAACCAACAAAGATCAAAAGAGACAAAGAAGGGCATTACATAACAGTAAAAGGATTAATGCAACACAAAGAGCTAACAATCTTAAATATATACATGTCCAATACAGGAGCACCGAGGCACATAAAGCAAGTTTTTAATAATCTACAAAGACTTACACTCTCACACAATAATAGTGGGAGACTTTAACACTCCCCTGTCAATATTAGACAGATCAACAAGACAGAAAATTAACAAGGATATCCAGGACTTGAACTCAGACCTGGACCAAGCAAACCTAATACACATTTACAGAACTCTCCAATCCCAATACGCAGAATATATATTCTTCTTCTCAGTACCACATCACACCTACTCTAAAATTGACCAATTAATTGGAAGTAAATCACTCCTCCACAAATGCAAAAGAACGGAAATCATAACAAACAGTCTCTCAGACCACAGGGCAAACAAATTAGAACTCAGAATTCAGAAACTAACTTAGAACACAGCTTCATGGAAACTGAACAACTTGCTCTTGAATGTTGACTGGATAAACAATGAAATAAAGGCAGAACTAAAGATGTTCTTTGAAACCAACAAAAACGAAGACACAACATACCAGAATCTCTGGGACACATTTAAAGCAGTCTCTAGAGGAAAATATATAGCAATAAATGCCCACATGAGAAGCAAGATCAAAAATTGACACCCTATCGTCAAAATTGAAAGAACTAGAGGAGCGAGATCAAAAAAACCTCAAAACCTTGCAGAAGACAAGAAATAACTAAGATCACAGCAGAACTGAAGGAGATAGAGACACAAAAAACCCTTCAAAAAATCAATAAATCCAGGAGCTGGTTTTTTGAAAAGATTAACAAAATAGACAGACCACTAGCCAGATTAATAAAAAAGAAAAGAGAGAATAACCAAATTGATGCAATAAAAAACGATAAAGGGGATATCACCACAGATTCCACAGAAATTCAAACCATCATCAGAGATTATTACAAACAACTCTATGCATATAAACTAGTAAACTTGGAAGAAATGGATAAATTCCAGGACACTTGCCTCCTCCCAAGCCTAAACCAGGAAGAAGCTGAAATCCTGAACAGATCTATAACAAGGTCTGAAGTTGAGGCAGCAATTAAGAGCTTACCACCCAAAAAAAGCCCAGGTCCAGACGGGTTCACAGCCGAATTCTACCAGACATACAAAGAGGAGCTGATACCATTTCTTCTGAAACTATTCCAAACAACACAAAAAGAGGTATTTCTTCCCAAATCATTTTATGAGACCAACATCATCCTGTTTCCAAAACCCGGCAGACACTCAACAAGAAAAGAAAACTTCAGGCCAATATCCGTGATGAACATAGATTCAAAAATCTTCAATAAAATACTGACAAGCCAATTGCACAGCACATCAAAAAGCTTATCCACCATGATCAAGTAGGCTTCATCCCAGGGATGCAAGGCTGGTTCAACATACGCAAGTCTATAAACGTAATTCACCATATAAACAGAACCAAAGACAAAAACCACATGATTATCTCAATTGATGCAGAGAAGGCCTTTGACAAAATTCAACAGCGCTTTATGCTAAAAAACCTCAATAAGCTAGGTATTGACGGAACGTATCTCAAAATAATAAAAGCTATTTAAGACAAACCAACAACCAATATCATACTGAATGGGCAAAAACTGGAAGCATTCCTCTTGAAATGTGGCACTAGACAAGGATGCTCTCTCTCACCACTCCTATTCAGTATAGTACTGGAAGTTCTAGCCAGAACAATCAGGCAAGAAAAAGAAATAAAGGGTATTCAAACAGGAAAGGAGGAAGTCAAATTGTCTCTATTTGCAGACGACATGATTCTATATCTAGAAGGCCCCATCGTCTCAGCCCAAAATCTCCTGAAACTGATAAGCAACTTCAGCAAAGTCTCAGGATACAAAATCAATGTGCAAAAATCACATGCATTCCTATACACCAACAACA
>NW_016107919.1:118922-120026 GCF_001604975.1 Cebus imitator | reverse complement strand
GGGGGTGGGGAGTTGGGGAGAGATAGCAAGGGGAGAGATCCCAGATGTAGGTGATGGGGAGGAAGGCAGCAAATCACACTGCCACGTGTGTACCTATGCAACAATTTTGCACGTTCTTCACATGTACCCCAAAACCTAAAATGCAATAAAATAAATAAATGGGAAAAAAAGAGATACCCAATAGATTACTGTAAACTATAGTAATAAATAATAATTAAACAGCTACACATTAAATTTTAGAATCTAGATTAACAATTCAACTTTCAGAGAAGCTGTCCAGTCATATTTATTTGACAGTTTTTGAAATAATAGATTCAAAAAGAATATGGAGAAACATGGTTATTTATCTAAATTAATTATCCTATTGAAAATGAAAATGTGATCTTATGATAAAATTAACCTCTGCTTTATCAGTATGCTATTTCAGTGGAAATTTAAAACTATAGTTTAGCTTTATTCTTTACAGAGCCCTCACATAACGTATGTCAGTTGGTCAAAAATATGAGAAACATTCCAGGAATTATTTACCTTCTCTTAAGACTTCCTCCTTTACCTGAAAAGCAAATAGTTTTCCAATTCTACTTCTTTCACAATTGAAATTAAGGTATCTGCTTAGAACCTACACTACAGAATGGAAACTTGGCCTGTGAGCTGTAAATTCTGACCCTTGTGGTACTATTACATTGCTGTGTTATTTGCTACATGCTATAATAGTCTCTCTAAATGACACTTACATATTAATAAATAGATAAAATTCTTATATGTATGCTATTTACATATATATACACATGTACGTATAGCTAAAATTTATATGTGTATATATAAACAACTTTATAGAGATTTAAATAATAGGCTAGTCACGGTGGCTCACGCCTGTAATCCCAGCACTTTAGGAGGCCAGGCAGGCAGATCACTTGAGGTCAGGAGCTGGAGACTAGCCTGGTCAACATGATTAAGCCCTGTCTCTAATAAAAGTACAAAAATTAGCTGAGTGTGGTGGCGCACACCTGTAATCCCAGCTACTTGGGAGGTTGAGGCAGGAGAATCATTTGAACCTGGGAGGCAGAGGATATAGTAAGCCAAGATCACGCCACTGCACTCCAG
>NW_016107919.1:115831-117720 GCF_001604975.1 Cebus imitator | reverse complement strand
AGAGAGAGAGAGAGAGAGAGAGATAGTTTATATATCATAAAATGTGTCCATTTTAAGTGTAGAATTCAATTTGTTGTGGATTTACTGAGTTGTGTAACCATCACCATAATCCCATATTAGAACATTTTCATCACCCTAATAAGATCGCTCAGGGCCATTTACTAATCTGCTTGCTGTCTCTATCCATTTTACTCTTCTAAACATTTCACATGAATGGAATAATACAAGTGGTCTTTTGTGTCTGGCATAGTTCATGTGACATAATGTTTTCATCTATGCTGTGGCATGGGTCATTACTTCAGCTCTTTGTATTGCTGAATATATTTCATCATATAGGTATGCCACATTTTACTTATGCATTAATAAGTTAATGAACACTTCTGTTGTTTTTTACTTCTTTGCTATGATAAATGATGCTGCTATGAACATTCACAGGAAAATCTTCATGTGGAAATGTGTTTGTGTTTCTTCTGAGTAGATACCAAAAAATGGAATTGCTGGAAGTAATTGGAATTGAGAGGAAAAAATTACGCTTACCTTTTTAAGAAATAGCTAAACTATTTTCCAAAGTGGATATACCATTTCACATTTATTTATTTCAGTAATGTATGATCTCCTATTTTTTCGCATCCTCACCAACACTTGTTGTCTGTCTTTTTTGTTATAGCTATTCCAGGTGTGATGTCCTTTTTTTTAAATTAAATTGAAGTGATAGAATTGTTGCTTTGTAAGGATGTTTGGACATTGTGTTATATAATATGCAAATAAAATGAAAGAATTTGTGGGCACATTATTAGTTGACCTAAATATTGCAAATCATCTGTTGATATTAGGTAACTCACAGACATGCTACAGCCCACATAATTTGAGCCCTTGCAATATGTAGAATTAATATTTTTCTGCGTTATTTCTCAGGAAATACCCTGAAATATCAATGCAGGATGTACCTATGAGTGAAGATTCACTGGCCATTGGTTTGAATTCGGTGGCACCAGATTTCTAAGAACTAATGACCCGGGAATTGTTAGGAGAGGCAACTATAAGTATTTTTTTCTGGAGCTGGTGATTTCTCTTTTTCATGTCAATGCACCAATCCTGACTGAATACAAACCAGACACTCAATGTAATGTTATAATGAACAGGTACAAAACCTCTTGCTTCTTTAACCTAGGGGATCCTCCACATGTTTTTTAAAGACAATGCTTACGTTGCAAATGTTTTCCTAATCTGTAAATCACTTTGGATAAGCTGAAAGAAAGGTAGGAATATAGCAATAGTAACTTGTAGAAGCTTTGAAGGGTACCTGTGTGCACTCTTTCACTTTCCTTTCTGAGAAGCCAAGAAACATTATTTAGGATGGTTATGGGGACTTGGAAACCCAAGTATACAGCTAGTGAACCTCAAATCTAGCTGAGAAGAAGCATAATTATATGATACATCCCTGATTGTACATTTGAATATTGATTCTATGTTTACTTTGAAATCTTAATCGATCAGATATTTTTTAGGAGAAAACTAAATTATTATCAATATCTTATAATAGGTCTTAGCTCTGATGTATGATTTGTGTTTCTGAAGAAATTGAGATATTGATTTTCAGGCATATTCTTCTGAGGTTAGAAAATTACTGGTGGCCAGGTGCAGTGGCTCATGCATGTAATCCCAGCAACTTTGGGAGGCCAAAGTGGGAGGATTCCTTGATATCAGGAGTCTGAAACCAACCTGGGCATGGAAAAATGCTGTCTCTACTAAAAACACAAAAGTTAGCTGGCCATGATGGTGTGCGCCTGCAGTCCCAGCTACCCAGGAGGCTGAAGTGGGAGGACTGCTTGAGCCTGCGGAGGTGAAGGATGCAGTGAGCTGTGATTGTACCACTGCACTCCAGCCTG
>NW_016107919.1:102501-115666 GCF_001604975.1 Cebus imitator | reverse complement strand
GATGCACTCTTTGATAATATATTCGATATTTGTCCTTTTGCAGTCTTCTAAAAATGAAAGCCGGACATTGGTAGTGTAAAATCCACCCCCTATCTTATATCTGAAATTAACTCTGTAAGTAGGGTAAAACTTACTGCTTGGCAAAAAACTAAAGGAAGAAAAAAAGATGGCTTCATTTCCTGAAACTAGGGAGTTGTGTGTGCTTCAGCAGAAATACTGAAGCCACAAAGTCACTATCGTCAGCAAATCTCTACCCATGAAAACCTTGAGTAGCATGTGGAGGAGAGGAGTAGGCCTGAGTTTCACCTTTATCAGCAGTTTTTACTTTTGTCTGTTTACATGCTTTATCATTTTATAGTTGTATTATTCCCTGCTACTGACCCTTGTTTATTGCCCAACCACAGGGCAAAAATCTTCCTGAAAAGCACACCAACCCAAAACCCTTTCCCTCTCGCAACATGGCAGACTCAGAAAGAAGTATAAGAAGGGGAAGACTGTCTCCCTAACAGACTTTGAGGCTGAGGATGAAAGGAATGGTGCGGGAAGCACTTATGTTTCCAAACCAGTCAGCTGGGCTGATGAAACAAATGACCTGGAAAGAGATGCTTCTTGGCACAGTAATTATGATGATGTGTAAAGGGCGCCTCCAATTGACTGTTCCATCTTTCCCACTGCTCCACGGGCTTCTGGGGAATCCAGTATTGACAGGAGCCAGCTCCCCAAATCCCCACCCTACACTGCTTTTCTAGGAAACCTACTCTATGATGTGACAGAAGAGTCAATTAAGGAATTCTTTAGAGGATTAGATGTCAGTGCAGTGCATTTGCCACATTAACCCAGCAATCCAGAGAGGTTGTAAAGTTTTGATTACGCTGAATTTGAGGACCTGGATTCCCTAGATGTTGCTGATCAAGCACAGGATAAAGACAGGGATGATCGTTCTTTTAGCCATGATATAAATAGGGACTCTGATAAAACAGATACAGACTGGAGGGCTCGTCCTGCCACAGGCAGCTTTGATGACTGCCAGCCTAGAAGAGGTGATAATAGCTTTAGAGACAAGTATCAACATCGTTGTGATTCAAACTGGTATTGCGATGGGTATTGGCATGCCCCACACCGGGATATGGATCAATATGGCGACCGGGATAGCTATGATGGCTGAGGCAGCAGAGACTATGATAGAAGCTATGATTCCTGAAAAGGCAGTGGCAAAAGGACATTTGGCAGTGGATACTGCAGGGATGATGACTACAGAGGAGGCGGAGACCGCTATGACAGACGGGATGATCCGTCGTGGAGCTCCAGAGATGATTACTCTCAGGATGATTATAGACGTGATGATAAAGGTCCTCCCCTGAAAGACCCAAACTGAATCTAAAGCCTCAGAGTATTCCTAAGGAAGATGATTCCTCTGCTACTACCTCCCAGTCCAGTTGAGCTGATTCTATCTTTGGAGGGGTAAAGCCCATTGACACAGCTGCTAGAGAAAGCGAAGTAGAAGAACAGGAACAGAAGGAACAAGAGAAGTTGCAGTGTCAGCTGGATGAGCTAAAACTAGAACGATGGCCTCAGGAGAGACACCCAAGCTGGTGAAGTGAAGAAACTCAGGAACGGGAACAGTCGAGCAGACTGGGACCTCCACCACACCTGGCAGAAATACACGAAGGAGGGAGAGAAGTCACTAGAAAATGAAACACTCAATAAGGAGGAAGCTTGTCACTCTCCAACTTCTAAACCTCCCAAACCTGATCAGCCCCTAAAGATAATGCCAGCCCCTCCACCAAAGGACAATGCTTGGGTGAAGGAAATTTCTAACTCTCCTGCTGGATCTCAGAGCTCATAGAGCAGCAATCACCTACAAGTGGTGGGGGAAAAGTAACTCCAGCCCAACCATCTGAGGAAGGACCAGCAAGGAAAGACGAAAATAAAGTAGATGGAATGAATGTCCCAAAAGGCCAAACTGGGAACCTTAGCTGTGGTTCAGGAGAAGGAGGGAACAAAGGCCATTGGAAGGAGTCAGATAGGAAAGATGGCAAAAGGGATAAAGACTCCAGATCTGCACCTGAGCCAAATAAATCTGAGGAAAATTCAGCTTCCAAGTTCACTTCTGCAAGCAAGTATGCTGCTCTCTTCATTGAAGGTGAAGAGGACAAGGGAGAAAATGACGACAAAAAGACCTCAACATCTAGTGCTTTCTCCTAGTTTCCCTCCACCCTGGAACATTGGAGAGCAAATCAAGCCTCTCTCCAGACAAGACAAAATAAAACTCACTGTCACCTGGAGACTTTTTACCTTAAAAAAAAATAATAGAATTATTTTGCATGCTGCTGCAGTCTTTACAGTATTGAAGTAACAGAGAATCACCAGTATAGCCATAGAGAAAGAGACTACAGCTTTTCAGCAAAAAAGTTGTGCGCTATGTCACCATGCAGTTGCCAGTGTGATTAGTGTCTAGGGGCTTCTATTTAGCAGAAATGGTAATGACAGTGATATAACGTCTGGAATCTGGTTGGGCAGTAGAGGAGGGACGTATAAGGAAAAGTGTGAGATTTCTACCTTTTAGTTTTTATCCTGTTGTGGCATATATGAATTCTCAAACATTATCTGAATAAATTTTCCATTCTTGGACAGGTATATTTAGCCTCAAGTTGTTTTAGTCTCCAGGAGGCTGCCAGCCCCTCCTCTTATTTAATTCTGAGTTTTAGGGGCCAGCCTAGGGAGAATTTCTTTATTTTTTTTACCCCTCAGCAGGGTAGTTGTCAGTAAGTCTGTAGGCCATAAAGAACAGGACTGCATTGGAGCAATATAAATGGGAAAATTATGGTTTGAAAAGAAGATTTTGGGAGGTGATGCGCCATTTTGCAACAGGTAATAGGGAAAAATTGTGTGACCTCTAACAAATATATGAATGGTTATTTTCTGGAGCCAAAAGAACTTTGAGGTCATAGTAATTTCCAATGTTTTGTGTGTCTTGGTTTTACCCTTTCTAAATGCTGTCCTTTTTGCAAGTTCAAATATATCCACATTCTTTTGAAATCTTGAAACTTTAAAAATTTAGACGCTTTTCATCATCTTAAGTTCTTCATGCTACTTTTAATCTCCCAAAACCAATCTCTAAGTCACATAGATGATCGCCTGGGTATTTTTCTCTCAGCCATGGAGAGTTATGAATGGAAGAACACCAGCTTTTCTCAAGCAAATCGGTTTCTTGTCTTTTGGTTCTCACTCCTTGTCTGCTCCTGATGCTTTGACCCCTTTTATAGATCAGAATGCTTTAGAATAATTGATAGTCTTGGGTGGTGAATAAAGGTGGATAAATAGGGACAGGGACAGTTAAATTTGGAGCCCTTCTTACAGTTTTGATGGTTTTTTTCCCCCAAATTTCCTTCTCCAATGAAATGCCACACCAATTCTTGTTGGATTTATGAGGTGCCAAGACCAATATGTTGTTTTTTCATTTTCTTTTTCTTTTTCTTTTTTTTTTTTTAAGATTCCCTTGAGAGAAAAAATTGTAGTGGAGAGAACTATTTAACAAGGTCCTGGTTTCTCTGGCAATACAGTGACTAAACTTGCCTGCTTTTATGTGCATTTTTGTAGGGATCAGCTTAGTAGATAGCATTAGCAGAGAAATGACAACTTGATCTTGGTTTACAGGCCCTTCTCCCTTCAGTCCTAGATGAAGCCCTGTTCAGCCATGCAGGGGTGTTGGTTTATGCATGCTGCAGCAGTGGACATAATGAATTTACCCAGTGGACAAAGGTGAATTTAAATAATTCGTGTGGATTGACTAGTATCTAAAAAGTGGGCTTTTAAAGATACTGAAGATTGAAAGGGTCTTTTTTTGAAAAGAAAAAAAAAAAAACATTTATTGTAGATAATGAAAAGCTAGGGTTTGCCCTCTTCAGGTGTACTCTCCTTCCAAATAGTTGTATCCAAAACTGTTTTCCCTCTCCCCTACCTTGCCCCCCCATTAAAAGAGAAATGAGGATTGATTAATGTCCCTCTCCTCAATACATGTAAAATTTGTCCAAAAATATCTTCTAGAAAAATAATTTGTAATCAGTAGACTTATTACCTGGGAGATGTCTTGAGATGCAAAATCTCATCCTTTGGGTTTTGGGTTTTTTGTTTTCTTCAAATAAATTTGATCTTTAAAGTGAAAGAAAGAAAAAGAAGAAAGAAAGAAAGAGAAAAGAAAGAGAAAGAGAGAGAGAAAGAAAGAAAAAGAAAAAGAAAGAAAGAAAGAAGGAAAGAAAGAAAGGAAGAAAGAGAGAGAGAGAAAGAAAGAAAGAAAGAAAGAAAGAAAGAAAGAAAGAAAGAAAGAAAGAAAGAAAGAAAGAAAGAAAAGAAAGAAAGAAAAGAAAGACAGACCCAGAAAGGGGCCCTGTGAGCTTCCTTAGCCTGATGTCAAACTTAAGTGTGGACCAGCCCGTTCAACCTGTGCCAAAATGAACTACTTTAAGCAGCAAAATAATCATTATTCTTCAGGGCACTGGGTCATCTCAGAAGGCAACTCTGTAGTTTGAGATGATTATCTGTTTGCCATCAAAGCTGAGTTCAAGTTCTCCTAGATTCAGAAAGCTATGGGGAAGAGCAAAGGGTCCTGACCTATTCGAATTTATGGGAGATGGCTGTCAAGATGGCTGAATAGAAACAACTCTGATCTGCAGCTCCCAGTGAGATGGACGCAGAAGGCAGGTGATTTCTGCATTTCCAACTGATGTACCTGGTTCATATCACTGGGACTGATTGGACAGTGGGTGCAGCCCATGGAGGTTGAGTCAAAGTAGGGTGGGGCATCTCCTCACCTGAGAAGTGCAAGGGATTGGGGAATGCCCTCTCCTAGCCAAGGGAAGCTCTTAGGGACTGTACGGTGCATTCCAGCCCAGATACTGCACTTTTCCCATGGTCTTTACAACCCGCAGACCAGGAGATTCTCTTCGGTGCCTACACCACCAGACCCCTGGGCTTCAAGCACAAAACGGGACAGCCCCTTGGGCAGACACTGAGGTAGCCACAGTAGTTTTCTTTCCATACCCCAGTGGCATCCAGAATACCACCAAGACAGAACCTTTCACCCCCCTGGAAAGGGGGCTACAGCCAGGGAGCCAAGAGGTCTGACTTGGCTGCCTCCTCCTCCATGGAGTCCAGCAAGCTAAGATTCACTGGCTTGAAAATCTTGCTGCTAGCACAGCAGTCTGAGCTTGACCTGGGATACTTGAGCTTGGTGGGGGGAGGGGTATCCACCATTGCTGAGGCTTGAGTAGGTAGTTTTGCCCTCACAGTGTAAACAAAACTTCAGGGAAGTTCAAAGTGGGCAGAGCCCACCACAACTCAGCAAGGCTGCTGCAGCCAAACTGCCTCTCCTCTCTGGGAAGGGCATCTCTTAAAAAAAAAAAGGCAGCAGGCACAGTCAGGGACTTATAGATAAAACCCCATATCCCTAGGCAAGAGCACCTGGGGGAAGGAGTTGTTGTGGGCACAGCTTCAGCAGACTTAAACATCCATGCTTCACAGCTTTGAACAGAGCAGCAGATCACCAGCACAGTGTTTGAGCTCTGATAAGGAACAGACTGCCTCCTCAAGTGGGTCCCTGACCCCTGTGTATCCTGTTTGGGAGAAACGTCTCAGTAGGAGTCAACAAACACCTCATACAGGAGAGCTCTGGGTGGTATCTGGCAGGTTCCACTCTGGGATGAAGCTTCCAGAGGAAGAAACAGGCAGCAATCTTTGCTGTTCTGCAGCCTCTGCCAGTGATACCCCAACAAACAGTGTCTGGAGAGGACCTCCAGCAAACTCCTGCAGACCTGCAGCAGAGGGGCCTAACTGTTAGAAGGAAAACTAACAAACAGAAAGGAATAGTACCAACATCAACAAAAAGGATGTCCACTCAGAGACCCCATCCGAAGGTCACCACAATTCAAGGAACAAAGGTAGATACATCCACGAACATGAAGAGGAACCAGCGAAAAAAGGCTGAAAATTCCAAAAACCAATATGCCTACTCCCCTCCAAAGGATCACAACGCCTCACCAGCAAGGGAACAAGACTGGACGGAGAATGAATTTGATGAAGTGACAGAAGCAGGCATCAGAAGGTGGGTAATAACGAACTCCTCTGAACTAAGGGAGCATGTTCTAACCCAATGCAAGGAAGCTAAGAACCTTGAAAAAAGGCTAAACAAATTGCTAACTAGAATAATCAATTTAGAGAAGAACGTAAATGACCTGATGGAGCTGAAAACACAGCACAAGAACTTCATGAAGCATACACAAGTATCAATATCCAAGTCAATCAAGCAGAAGGAAGGATATCAGAGACTGAAGATCAACCCAATGAAATAAAGCAAGAAGACAAGATTAGAGAAAAAAGAGTAAAAAGAAATGAACAAAGCCTCCAAGAAACAGGTGACTATGTGAAAAGACCAAATCTATGTCTGACTGGTGTACCTGAAAGTGATGGGGAGAATGGAAGCAAGCTGGAAAACACTCTTCAGTATATTATCCAGGAGAACTTTCCAAGCTAGCAAGTCAGGCCAACATTCAAATTCAGAAAATACAGATAACATCACAAAGATACCTCTTGAGAAGAGCAACCCCAAGACACATAATCATCAGATTCACCAAGGTTGAAATGAAGGAAAAAAGCTTTAAGGGCAGTCAGAGAAAAAAGTTGGGTTACTCACAAAGGGAAGCTCATCAGACTAAAAATGGATCTCTCAGCAAAAACCCTACAAGCCAGAGGAGAGTGGGGGCCAAAATTCAACATTATTAAAGAAAAGAATGTTCCATTTCTTCCAGGTTTACTGGTTTATGTGCATAGAGCTGTTTGTAGTGAAGTTGAGGCAACAATCAACATGTTACCAACCAAAAAAGTCCAGGTCTAGACAGGTTCACAGCTGAATTCTACAAAGAGGAGCTGGTTCCATTCCTTCTGAAACTATACCAAACAATACAAAAAGAGGGAATCCTCCCTAACTCATTCTATGAGATCAACATCATCCTGATACCAAAACCAGGCAGAGACTCAACTAAAAAAAGGAAACTTCAGGCCAATATCCATGATGAACATCGATGCAAAAATCTTCAATAAAATACTGGCAAACCAAATTCAACAGCACATCCAAAAGCTTATCCATCACAATCAAGTAGGCTTGACTACAGGGATGCAAGGCTGGTTCAACATATGCAAGTCCATAAATGTAATCCAACACATAAACAGAACCAAAGACAAAAACCACATGATTATCTCAATAGATGCAGAGAAGACCTTCAGCAAAAACACCTCTTCACGCTAAAAACCCTCAATAAACTAGGTATTGATGGAAGATATCTCAAAATAATATCTATTTATGACAAATTCACAGCCAATATCACAGTGAATGGGCAAAAACTGGAAGTATTCCCTTTGAAAACCAGCACAAGACAAGGATGCCCTCTGTTACCACTCCTATTTAATATAGTATTAGAAGTTCTGGCCAGGGCAATCAGGCAAGAGAAACAAATAAATGGTATTCAATTAAGAAAAGAGAAATTCAAATTGTCTGTTTGCAGATGACATGATTGTATATTTAGAGAACCCCATGGTTTCAGCCCAAAATCTCCTTAAGCTGATAAGCAACTTCAGCAAAGTCTCAGGATACAAACTCAATGTGCAAAAATCACAATTATTCCTATACACCAATAACAAACAGCCAAATCACGAGTGAACTCCCATTCACAACTGCTACAAAAAGAATTAAATACCTAGGAATACAATTTACAAGGGATGTGAATGACCTCTTTAAGGAGAACTACAAACTACTGCTTAAGGAAATATGAGAGGACACAAACAAATGGAAAAACATTCCATGCTCATTGATACAAAGAATGAATATTGTGAAAATGGCCATACGGCCCAAAATAATTTATAGATTCAATGCTATCTTCATCAAGCTACCATTGACTTTCTTCATAGAATTGCAAAAAACTACTTTAAATTTCATATGGAACCAAAAAACAGCCTGCATAACCAAGACAATTTTAAGCAAAAAGAACGAAGCTGAAGGCATCACACTACCTGACTTCAAATCATACTACAAGGTTACAGTAACAAAAACATCACAGTACTGGTACCAAAACAGATATATAGACCAGTAGAACAGAACAGAGGCCTCAGAACTAACACTACACATCTACAGCCATTTGATCTTTGACAAACCTGACAGAAACAAGAAATAGAGAAAGGATTCCCGATTTGATAAATGGTGCTGTGAAAACTGTCTACCCAGAAGCATATACATAGATGAAACTAGATCCCTTCCTTATGCCTTATACAAAAATTAACTCTAGATGGATTAAAGACTTAAACGTAATACCTAAAATCATAAAAACCCTAGAAGAAAACCTAGGCAATACCATTGAGGACATAGGCATGGGCAAAGACTTCATGACTAAAACACAAAAAGCTGTTGCAACAAAAGCCAAAATAAACAAATGTGATCTAATTAAACTAAAGAGCTTCTGAACAGCAAAAGAAACATTATCAGAATGAACAGCAACCTACAGAATGGGAGAAAATTTTGTCAATCTATCCATCTGACAAAGGGCTAATATCTAGACTCTACAAATTTATAAGAAAAAAAACATCAAAAAATGGGTGAAGGATATGAACAGACACTTTTCAAAAGATGACATTTATATAGCCAACACACATATGAAAAAAACTCATCATCACTGATCATTAGAGAAATGCAAATCAAAACCACAATGAGATACCATCTCATGCCAGTTAGAATGGCAATCATTAAATGTCAGGAAACAACACATGCTGGAAAGGATGTGGAGAAATAGGAATGCTTTTACATTGTGCTGGGAGTGTAAATTAGTTCAACCACTGTGGAAGACAAAGTGGCGATTCCTCAAGGATCTAGAACAAGAAACACAATTTAACCCAGAAATCTCATTACTGGGTATATACCCAAAGGATTATAAATCATTCTACTAAAAAGACACATGCACACATATGTCTATTGCAGCACTGTGCACAATAGCAAAGACTTGGAACTAACCTAAATGCCCATTAATGATAGACTGGGTAAAGAAAATGTGGCACATATACATCATGGAATACTATGCAGCCATAAGAAAGGATGAGTTCATGTCATTTGCAGGGACATGGATAAAGCTGGAAACCATCATTCTCAGCAAACTAACCAAAGAACAGAAAACAAACCACCACATGTTCTCACTTATAAGTAGGAGTTGAACAATGGGAATACATGGACACAGGGAGGGGAACATCACTCACTGGGGCCTGTCAGGGGGATTGGGGGCTAGGGGAGGGATAGCATTAGGAAAAATACCTAAGGTAGATCATGTGTTGATTGATGCAGCAAATCACCATGGCATTTGTATACCTATGTAACAAACCTGCACATTGTGCACATGTACCTCAGAACTTAAAGTATAATTAAAAAAAAAATTACTGGCATTTTGAGCTCTTGAAATCAGGTTGAATAATAGTTGACAATAATACTGCAAATGGTCCTCACAGCACCTGCTTTTTAAAATAATGGCTCTATAAAATGAAGTCAAGACCTACATCACTGGGTGAAGTAAAAATATGCAAGATTTTTACACCCTGACAACAGTCATAAGTCCCATTCCTCAAGTCTTGTGGCTTTCATCTACTGATGAGATTCAGACTGAGTACTGTTCACTAGGAGAAATACAGTCATTTCAAAGTGTTGGTTGCATGTATCCAGTATCTCATAGATAAAAGGACCCTAGAGGTCATTTGGATTAGCCAGTTACATTGTTGGAGTACCTCACATTTCAGTTCTAATTAGGGATAGTAAAGTGATTTATCATCTTTACCTAGTAGTATTCAGGCAAAAAGACATTCTGTGGGCTGAAAGTTTTCTTGGGTTGAAGAGTACTTCCTATTCAGAATTACAAGGTAACAGGCTAATTTTTTTTTTCTATATTCTTCTTTTCTGGGCCTCTTCAGTTTGAAAACTGTGGTATTTTACTCAGCTGAGGTCTACTTTGGCTAAATTACATCCAGTGAATTAGGGTACTAAAATCTTCCAAATAGCAGTAAGCTTTATAGTCTGGAAGTGAAATATCTATACCTGGAAGGTACTATATGGTTTGTTTTTTCTTGGTCAATAATCTGCCATAATCTATGAAATTTATTATGTTTGTGGTATTTTCTCAAAGATTGTCTCCTGGCTGTTAGATTATCATTTATTCCATTCACATTTATTCTGTTGGCAGCAGTGTTTATTGATTCCCCACTCCTCTGCTTTTCATTTACAGGATGAAATACACAGGCACTGTATTAAGCTAATTTGGCAGAGCTAAAGTCACTGCTATCTAGGAAGACAGTGAATTATGACTCTTATCATGTCAGTGAGGTAAGCCTATCAATTCATTTTTGAGACTTCACTGCATTTGTGTGTATCATTTCCAAAGAAGAATGATATATGACCACCAACACTGAGAATATTATTCATACTGGGATTCAAGAATACTTAAATTCTTATCTTGGCTTTTCTACTGATTTAGTGTATATGGTGTTTCTGTCTTGGCTTTCTGAACTAAAATAGAAGTTATTATATCCCTCTTTCCCATAGTAATATCACAATTTATTTGTTATGTGGTATTTTCCTTTACTCTAGTAACTTAAAAATTGCCAATATGAAATTAGACATTGTGTAAAATTGTGATGATTTAGTAATAGTTCTTCATGTATCCAAAATTTCTCCTCTTGCTGTATTATCCCTCAGTATTGTGTACAAAGCCTTTTCTCCTAAATACCATAACTTAAATTCTAAGCTTCCTATGTACACAAGAGCAAGTTACAAACCTAAGGCTTAGAATTTAAGTTATGGTATTTAGAGGAGTTTATTTATAATTCTTTCTCTTTTTTTCTTCTTTTCAGCCAGTCAGTTCTAAACTTCCAAGTTTGATAACAAAAGAAGCTGAAACTTTACTCAATATGGATGTCATGGCAGAAATAGATGTAAGATCCACTTTTCTCCTCTTCTTTATTGCTTTTTATATACCACCTAGTTGTAAGGCCCTGTTTGTATCTGTATAATGAAAATTGAGGTAATAGGAGGTTATTAGCAGGAAAACTTTTCAGTTAAGTGAATGAAGTAAGGTGACTTATGGTATGCCATCCATATCTTCTTATTGTTTTACTCATACTTTTTCTCCTCTGCCTTAATATTGACTAATTAAGGAGAAGTCTAGTCTCAGTAAAAAAATTTTTCAATATTTTACTGTTTCGCTATACATACAAGATATGTCAGAGAACTGTTTGATGAAGTAGAAATTCTTTGCTCACACATTTGCAAATGGCTACTGATAAAATAGTTAACATATTCTCTTAAGTAAATTGTTGTTTTTTTGGTAGTTACTTTCTTTATAAACTATAGAAACAGGAATCTTATTCTATCTCTGACTATAAGATCACAAACTGGAATACATGTCTGACTCATCGGGCTTTTACTTCATTTACTATGTTGAATAACAGAACTTTCTTAAAATGTGTGGCCTAGGAGACTGTGGAGAGTACTTAAGGAAGTATTTTAAGAGACTTGTCAGACAAAAAAATATATATCTATGTATATGTATATGTATATGTGTATATACATGTATGTGTGTATATATATATATATACATATATATATATATATATATATATAAACGGATTAATCATTCATTGCCACATTATTTGTCTGCTTGATTTTCTTTAATATTACTTTATATCCTAGGGTATCTTTTATGCTATAATTTTTACCATCTTTTTATACCCTAATTTTATTACTGTGGGTTACATTTAAATGAAAACATTTGATAAACAGAGAATCTGTACATTTTAGACTGTGATACGAATAAGTGTCTAAACATTAAATATACTACTGTTTAAATACGGGATAGGTAACCGTAACCAAATTTTAGCCATCTGAAGAAATCATGCATTCTGACTGGACAAAGTCAGATAGGAAACAGCCATAATTATGACTGGAAATTGTAAGAGGACCAAAAAAAACACAGGGTATCTGCTTTGTAAAATTGACTTTTGTAAGCTCTTCCTCAACTTCCTATGAATAGCAAGGAAACCTAGTTCCTAGTGGATAATTGTCTTTAACATTGTTCTTACAAATCTCTTTCTTAGCTTAGTGAGGTATTATTATTGGTGTTGCTATTTCAAGACAAATACTAAAACCCTTCTACTTTCCCATAACTGTTATCTCCTGCTATGAAAGATCTCCAGATGGAATCATTTGTTTTTGTCATTGACAAAAAATGGGACTAGACCCTGCTAAGCATGGATTCTTGTTAAATTGTTTAGCCAAGATGACTTGAAAGAAGTGTTATCTTCTTTCTGCCAGACAGACTAGGCATGTTTGATGAGTCAGATCACTCAGGTTCAAACACTCGTGTTTAAATCCAATATTTACTACATTTGCTTCTGTCTTGGCAGAAAAAATTGGTCAATATTAGTTCAAGCAAAATGACAACTGGATCCACATTGTACAGTTGCCTCTCACTGTACTAGCAATTAATTTTCTGCCCGCTGTCTAAAGATCAGTTAGTAAAGACAACTACAGCCTGTACAAAATTTTTAAAAGTGTAAACATTCTTTACTCAATTTTGTTCATCTCTAAAGATATAGGTTTTCTACCTAAAGAGTTTAACTGCATCTCTAAGAATGATTGGCTGATAAAGACATCAGTGTTTTCTCTTCCTATCTAGAGTCCAAGTGTAAAGAAAAATAAAGGAGAGATAACTCCACGTGAAGCCAAAGAAAAAAGAAGTACAAAAACATACTTGTGGAGAAATCAGAAGACTAAGACTTATGTCTTAGTCCCAGCTGCACAGTTTACTATCCAGATGACTGTGGGAAAGTCACTAAACTATCTGAGCCCAAATCTATTGTTGTGTAAACCAATGATGATAATAACTGCTTTTCTTGCTTTGTAAGCTCTCATGAATATTAAATAAGGTAGAATATGAAAAGGCTTGAAAACTACTTACAAACTTAAAAGATAATATATTAGGCCGGGCGCGGTGGCTCAAGCCTGTAATCCCAGCACTTTGGGAGGCCGAGGCGGGTGGATCACGAGGTCAAGAGATCGAGACCATCCTGGTCAACATGGTGAAACCCC
>NW_016107919.1:92957-98839 GCF_001604975.1 Cebus imitator | reverse complement strand
GTGTGTACCTATGCAACAATCTTGCATGTTCTTCACATGTACCCCAAAACACAAAATGCAATAAAAAAGGAATAAATTTTTTAAAAAAAATTTTAAATAATTTTAAAAAATGCAAAAAAAAAAGACTCCTCCCTAACTTACTCTATGACGCCAGCATCATCCTGATACCAAAACCTGCCAGAGACACAACAACAAAGAAAATTTCAAACCAACATCCCTGAGGAACATTGATGTTAAAATCCCTGATAATATACTGGCAAACTGAATCCACTAGCCCATCAAAAAGCTTATCCACCATGATCAAGTCAGCTACATCCCTGGGATGCAAAGCTGGTCTAACATACACAAATCTATGAATGTAAGGCATTACATAAATAGAACCTAAGATAAAAACCACATGATTATCTCAATAGCTATAGAGAAGGCCTTCAACAAAACTTAACAACCCTTAATGCTAAGAACTTTCAGTAACCTTGGTATCAATGGATGGTATCTCAAAATAATAAGAGCTCTTCATGACAAACCCACAGCCAATATTATATTGAATGGGCAAAAACTAGAAGCATTCACTTTGAAAACTGGCACAAGACAAGGATGCCTTCTCTCACCACTCCTATTCAACATAGTATTGGAAGTTCTGGCCAGGGTAATCAGGCAAAAAAAAGAAATAAAGTATATTCCATTAAGAAAATATGAAGTCAAATTGTCTCTATCTGCAGATGATATGACTGTATATTCATAAGACCCCATCGTCTCAGCCCAAAATCTCCTTAAGCTGATAAGCAACTTCAGCAAAGTCTCAAGATACAAAATCAATGTGCAAAATTCACAAGCATTTCTATACATCAATAACAGACAAACAGAGAGCCAAATCATGAGTGAACTCCCATTCACAATTGCTACAAAGAGAACACAAAACCTAGGAATACAATTAACAAGGTATGTGAGGGACCTATGCAAGGAGAACTACAAACCGCTGCTCAACGAAATAAGAGAGGACACAAACAGATGGGAAAACATTCCATGCTCATGGTTACTAAGAATCAATATCATGAAAATGGCCATATTGCCAAAGTAATTTATATATTCAACACTATCCCCATCAAGGTCCCATTGACTTTCTTCAAAGAATTGGAAAAAAATAATAATAATACCTTAAATTTCATATGGAACAAAAAAAGAGCCCACATAACCAAGAAAATCCTAAGAAAACAACAAAGCTGGAGGCATCACACTATCTGACTTCAAACTATACTACAAAGCTACAGTAACCAAAACAGCATGGTACTGGTACCAAAACAGATATATAGACCAACGGAACAGAACAGAGGCCTCAGAAGTAACCCCGTGCGTCTACAACTATCTGGACTTTGACAAACCTGACAAAAACAAGGAATGGGAAAAGGATTCCTTATTTAATAAATGGCGTTGGGAAAACTGCCTAGCTATATGCAGAAAGCTGAAACTACATCTCTTCCTTACACCTTACACTAAAATTAACTCCAGATGAATTAAAGATTTAAACATAAGACCTAACATGATGAAAAATCCAGAAGAAAACCAAGGCAGTACCATTCAGGACATAGGCATGGGCAAGGATTTCATGACTAAAACATAAAATGCAATGGAAGCAAAAGCCAAAATAGACAAATGGGATCTAACTAAACTAAAGAGCTTATGCACAGTAAAATAAACTATCATTAGAGTGAACTGGCAACCAATAGACTCAGAAAAAAATTTTGAAATCTACCCATCTGACAGAGGGCTAATATGCAGATTCTATAAAGAACTTAAACAAAGTTACAAGAAAAAAAAAAAACCTCATCAAAAAGTGAGTGAAGGATATGAACAGACACTTTTCAAAAGAAGACATTTATGCAGCCAACAAACATATGGAAAAAAGCTCATCATCACTGATCATTAGAGAAATGCAAATCAAAACCACATTGCGATACCATCTCATGCCAGTTAGAATGGCGATCATTAGAAAATCAGGAAACAACATATGCTGGAGAAGATGTGGAGGTATAGGCATGCTTTACACTGTTGGTGAGAATGTAAATTAGTTCAACCACTGTGGAAGACAGTGTGGCGATTCCTCAAGGACCTAGAAATAGAAATTCCATTTGACCCAGCAATCCCATTACTGGGTATATACCCAAAGGATTACAAACCATTCTATTATAAAGACACATGAACATGTATGTTTACTGTGACATTGTTCACAATAGCAAAGGCTTGGAACCAACTCAAATGCCCATCAATGATAGACTGGATAAAGAAAATGTGGCACATACATACCATGGAATACTATGCAGCCATAAAAAAGGATGAGTTCATGTCCTTTGCAGGGACATGGATGAAGCTGGAAACCATCATTCTCAGCAAACTGACACAAGAACAGAAAGCCAATCACCACATATTCTCACTCATAAGTGGATGTTGAACAATGAGAACACATGGACACAGGGAGGGGAACATCACACACTGGGGCTTGTCAGGATGTGGGGAACTAGGGGAGGGATAGCAGAGGGTGGGGGGATTTGAGAGGGGTAGCATTAGGGGAAATACCTAATGCACATGATGGGATGATGAATGCAGCAAACCACCATGGCACGTGTATACCTAAGTAACAAGCCTGCACATCTGCACGTGTACTCCAGAACTTAAAGTATAATAAATAAATTAAAAAGAAAAGAAAATGAACAAAAAAAAGCTGAAACTTTAAAAAGGAAAAAAAAATGCTCCAATGCTCCTCCATAACCGATTTGGAGAGTGTGTCTCAGAAGAGACAGAAGATAACCCTAATACTGTGCTGTGATGTATTTAGCAGTGTAAGACTTGTGAGTTGTATTTTGTCTTATTCCCTGTCCTTCCACATCATGTATAACAAAACACTGCCTCCACAGGCAATCAGATGGTAGAAAACATGAAAACTCCCCTGCTTTCCCTGTTATATGAGGTGCTAGAAAGAAACTCTGGAGAAAAACTTTGAGACTCTAATGACCGTTTTTGGATGATCTGAATAACCCAACAGATGTCTCACCAGATTTAGGTGACCATGATTATACAGGCCTAAATGTTTCTTGTCCAAAAGAAGAAACATTTAGGCCTGTATAATCATGATCACCTAACATTTTCAATATGAGGTGTTGCAAATCCTACTGAAAGCTTCAAGTCCCAATTATCCAGGGAAACTAGCTATTCCCTTTACTCTTTCTCAACCCTGTTGCCAATCTATTGAAGAGTCTACTAAAATTGACCCATCTGTTTCAATTTATTTTCAGATCCTCCTCCCAATTCAGTTTCCTTCTGGAAAATACACAGGACTCCACTACACTACCTTTGACTGTCTAGCATATTTCCCCTGTCTCTTAGTCTCTGTCCTTTAAAAATTGTAGTTAAAATTGTTCCTGGTACCAAAACAAGGTTTCAAGCCTGGGATGAAATACAGACCATATAAAAAAGATTAGGAATACATCAAAGTTGAAGGGGATTTTTAAAAAGTTTTAAATCAACATTCTTCCAATACCTTATTTGAGTCTAGAACCAAAATTTCTGTTAAATACCATATGTTATAGCAGTTTACTAAATAATTAGCAAACCCATGTAGTTTTGTTTTGCTTCTAGCAAATGAGTTATATCATTCCAAGGTTTCTTGGGACAGTTAGATCTGTTTTTGGAAAGCAATTGGAAAGTAATATTTAACCATGTTTAGTGGCTCACACTTGTAATCCAAGCTACTTGGGAGGCTGAGGCAGGAGAATCTCTTGAGCCCAGGAGCTCAAGACCAGGCTGGGCAATATAAGAATACCCCTACCTCAAAAAAAGAAGAAATAAAGAAAAACATGCTTTTTTGTTAATATCATCACATGTCACTTAACAGGGATATGTTCTGAAAAATGCATTCTTAGGCTATTTTGTCATTGAACATCATAGAATACACTTATTTAATGGAGGGATAATTTTATTTATTTTTATCTTTATTTTTATTTATTTATTTATTTATTTTTTGAGATGGAGTCTCGCTCTGTCACCCAAGCTGGAGTGCAGTAGCACAATCTCGGCTCACTGCAACTTCCGCCTTCCAGGTTCAAGCAATTCCCCTGCCTCAGCTTCAGAGTAGCTGGGATTACACGCACCCACCACTATGCCCAGCTAATTTTTGTATTTTTAGTAGAGAAAGAGTTTCACCCTCTTGGCCAGGTTGGTCTTGAACTCCTGACCTTGTGATCCACCCACTTTGGCTTCCCAAAGTGCTAGGATTACAGGCGTGAGCCACAGCACCCAGCCAAGGGAGAATTTTAAAATGTGCAAGATTTTAAGTTTTTAAAATGAATACAAGGTATAGATTATCATGGCAGATGGGAGGCAGGACTAGATTGCCACTCAGACTGAGACAGACAGAGCAGTGTGCAGAGGCTCACATTGTGAATTTTAGGTCCGCATCGATTGCAAGAACAAACCAGCAATCCCAAGAGGAGCCACAGATCCCCTGAAGAAAGCAGACTGTTCCTGTAGTACCTGGGCGACACCCCAAATATTGTGAGTGACCCAAATGTGGAAGCAGGAAAGGGGGAACCTCCTTTTCCAAACACACATCCACTGGAGAAACTGAATGTCTGTTTGCAGCAGTTTCTGACCTTACCTGGAGCTGAGTCAATTTAGAGAGCCAGGCAAAACACAGGGGTAGAAGAAGCAGCAGAAAGGCTCCAGGAGCTTGCTAGGTCCCCAAGGAGGCCATTCTTGCCTGGCACCACAGGAATCCATTGGGAAGGTGGCCAGAGGAGCAGGGCAGGGTGGTGGAGGAAACACAACAGAGAGAAGGAAATCTCCAGCCGAACTTTCTAACAATTTGAATGGGGCAAGAAGCCTCCTGGCAAAAACTCAGGGAAGAGTGTGAATCTGGTGTGCAGGCTCCACAGGTGGGGTAAGAACAAAGCCCTTTTCTTTTATAGCTGGGAGATAGGTAACCTGGGGCAAGTTCTCAACCCTGGCTTGCCCACCGCCTGCAAACAGATTCTGGACCATTAGAGGGGGCACAGTGGGAATGAGACCTGCTCTTCGATTTGCATGGGAGCTGGGTGAGAACTGTGACTGCAAGCTTTCCCCCACTTCCCTGACAACTTGCATGACTCAGCAAAAGCAACCATAATCCTCCTAGGTACAGAACTCTATTGACATGGGAACCTCATCCTGATCCCCCACATGGCCACAGCAGGACCAGCCCAAGGAGAGACTGAGCTCAGATGTACCTAGCCTTGCCCCACCTAATGGTCCTTCCCCACCCACCCTGGTAGCTGAAGACAAAGGGCATATAATCTTGGGAGTTCTAGGTCACCCCCCTAGGCTGGTTCCCTTGCATACTACCACAGTGGATGCTCTCCGGAAAGTGCCATCTCCCAGCAGGAGACCAACCAGCACAAAAATAGATCATTAAACCACTAAACCTAGGAACTGTCGTGCAGTTCATTGCACTGCCCTGCCACCTCCACCAGAGCAGGCACTGATATCCATGGCTGACAGACTCATAGATGGTTCACATCACAGGACTCTGTGCAGACAACCCCCAGTACCAGCCTGGAGCCAGGTAGACTTGCTGTGTGGCAAGACTCAGAAGACAGACAGAAATCACTGCAGTTTGGCTCACAGGAACTCACATCTACAGGAAAATGAGGAGAGTACTACATTAAAAACACACTCCATGGAACAAAAGAATCTGAACAACAGCATTCACCCATAGACTCTGACAGAGTCTACCCAAGGAACCAGAAAAACAACTCTGGTAATATGACCAAACAAGACTCTTTAACACTCCCCCAAAAAATCACACTAGTTCACCAGCAATGTCTCCAAACCAAGAAGAATTCCCTGATTTACCA
>NW_016107919.1:91429-92897 GCF_001604975.1 Cebus imitator | reverse complement strand
AAAAAAAAAAAAAAAAAAAAAAAAAAAAAAAAAAAAAAAATCAGGAAATTAATTAATTAAGCTAATCAGAGAGGCACCAGGGAAAGGTGAAGTCCAATGCAAGGAAATCCAAAAAATAGCACAAGAATTAAAGGGAGAAATGTTCAAGGAAATAGCTTAAGGAAAAAACAATCAAAAATTCAGGAAGCACACTAACAGAAATACAAAATGGTTTGAAAAGTCTCAACGATAAAATCTAACAAGTAGAAGAAAGAAATTCAGAGCTCGAAGACAAGGTCTTCAAATTAACATGATCCAACAAAGACAAAGAAAGAAAATATGAACAAAGCCTCCAAAAAGTCTGGGATTATGTTAAATGATCAAAACTAAGAGTAATCATTATTCCTGTGTAAGAAGAGAATTCTAAAACCTTGGAAAACATATTTGGGGAAACAATTGAGGAAAGCTTCCCTGGCCTTGCTAGAGACCAAACATCCAAAAACAAGAAGCACAAAGAACACCTGGAAAATTCATTGCAAAAATATCATCACCTAGGCACATTTTCATCAGGTTAGCTAAAGTTAAGACGAAGGAAAGAACCTAAGAGTTGTGAGACAGAAGTACCAGGTAACCTGTAAAGGAAAACCTATCAGATTAACAGCAGATTTCTACAAGCTAGAAGGAAGGGGCCCTATCTTCAGTCTCCTAAACAAAACAATAACCAGCCAAGAATTTTGTATCCAGTGAAACTAAGCAACATATATGAAGGAAAGATACAATCTTTTCCAGACAAACAAATGCTGAGAGACATTGCCACTACCAAGCCACCACTACAAGAATTCTTAAAAAGGAGATCTAAATCTTGAAACCAATCCTGGAAACACATTGAAACAGAATCTCTTTAAAGCATAAATCACATAAGACCTACAAAACAAAAATACAAGTTAAAAAGCAAAAACAACACACAAAAAACCAAGGTACACAGGCAACAAAGAGCACAAGGAATGCAATGGTACCTCACATCTCAATACTAACATTGAATGTAAATGGCATAAATGCTCCACTTAAAAAATGAAAAATACAGAACTTCAGAATGGGTAAGGACTCACCAGCCAACTATCTGCTGGCTTCTAGACACTCACCTAACACATAAGGACTCACATAAACCTAAAGTAAAGGGGTAGAAAAAGGCATTTCATGCAAATCACCACCAAAAGTGAGCAGGGGTAGCTATTCTTATATCAGACAAAACAAACTTTAAAGCAACAGCAGTTAAATTAGACAAAGGGACATTGCATCATGGTAAAGAGGCTTTGTCCAAAAGAAAAAATATGACAATCTTTTTTTTTTAATTAATTAATTAATTTATTTTTTCCCATTTATTTTATTGCATTTTAGGTTTTGGGGTACATGTGAAGAACATGCAAAATTGTTGCATAGGAACACACGTGGCAGTGTGATTTGCTGCCTTCCTCCCCATCACCTACAT
>NW_016107919.1:68757-87256 GCF_001604975.1 Cebus imitator | reverse complement strand
GGCCACTCACTGCGCTGGCTTAAACAGCGGCACTGAGGTTTGTGGCGCTTTTTTTTTTTCTTTTTTTTGCCCTGGAATCTACTGTCCTGGTTCTCTGCTCAGTCCCCTTTTTGAACCAGCATATGGGCGACTTCCCGTGGCTCCAATCGCCAGCCTAAAGGGCCCCCAGACCGGTGAATTTTGTATGGAGAACCGCGGCTCCGGGGCGCCGACAAAGCAGCCACGCGGGGCAAAGCAGCGGCCCCGGCTGGTTCAGCCGCGCTGGCCGAAACAGCCGCGCTGGCGACCGTGGAGCACCTCTGCCCGGGAGTTTCCTAGTCTGTGGGCAATAAAAACGCGGCGTCCACTCACCCTCTGCGCTTTCACTGGGAGCTGCAATCCTGAGCTGTTCCTAAACGGCCATCTTGGATCCTGTCCAAAATATTACAATCTTAAACATATATGCACCTAACACTGGAGCTCCCAAATTTATGAAACAATTACTAGTAGACCTAAGAAATGAGAAAGACAGCAACACAATAATGAGGGACTATTTTTTTTCTTTAGGGAAGTATTCACATTTATTGAGAATTTGCATATGTTACTTAATTTTCACAGTCGCAGATATCACATGTTAATATCTAAAGTAGAAAAAAGTATAAAGGGGGACAAAAAGAAAAGGAGTAAGAATACTTTTTGTATGAAATTATTGACTGCTGCCCTTATACTATTGCCAATCATCAGGCCATCCAGTCAACAGAGATGGCACCCTCATGTTTATACCTGGAAGCTGTAGGTGTCCTATGTCTGACCCCACTTCCCTTCACCCAGCCACAGGGACTTTAATACTCCACTGACAGAACTAAACAGGTCATCAAGACAGAAAGTCAAAAAAAATTTGGATTTAAACTATACCTTGGAACAAATAGAATTAACAGTACATAAAGAACATTTCATTCAACAACTGCAGATTACACATTCTTTTCAACAGTTGATAGAACTTTCTCCAAGACAGACCATATAATAGGCCATAAAACAAGCCTCAATGAATTTAAGAAAACTGAAATTACATTAAGCATTCTCTCATATCACAGTGAAGTAAAACTGTAAATTAACTCCAAAAGGAACCTTCAAAACTGTGGAAATTAAATAACCTGATCCTGAATGAGCATTGCGTCAAAAACAAAACTAAGACGGAAATTTAAAAATTCTTCAAACTGAATGACAATAATGACACAATCTATCAAAACTTCTGGGATACAGCAAAGGTGGTGCTAAGAGGAAAGTTCGTAGCCCTAAATGCTTGTATCAAAAAGACCAAGAGCACAAACTGACTTTCTAAGGTCACACTTCAAGGAACTAGAGAAAGAGAACAAACCAAACCCAAACCCAGCAGAAGAAAGGAAATAACAAAGACCAGAGCAGAATTAAATAATACAAAAAAAATACAAAAATAAATGAAACAAAAAGCTGGTTCTTTGTAAAGATGTATAAAATTGATAGGCCATTAGCAAGATTAACCAAGAAAATAAAAGAGAAAATCCAAATATCCCCATTAAGAAATGAAACAGGAGAGATTATAGCTGACAATACAAAAGATTGTTCAAGGCTACTGAGAACACCTTTATGCACATAAACTAGAAATCCAGAACAAGTGGATAAATTCCTGTAAAAATACAACCCTCCTAGCTTAAATCAGGAAGAATTAGATACCCTGAACAGACCAATAACAAGCAACGAGATTCAAATGGTAATTTTAAAATTACCAACATAAAGAAGTCCAGGACCAGATGGATGCACAGCAGAATTCTACCAGATAGTCAAAGAAGAATTGGTACCAATCTTTTTGACCCTATTTCACAAGATAGAGAAAGAAGGAACCCTCCTTAATTCATTCTATGAAGCCAGTATCACCCTAATACTAAAACCAGGAAAGGACATAACCAAAAATGAAAACTACAGACCAATATCTGTGATGAATGTAGATGCTAAAATCCTTAACAAAATACTAGCTAACTGAATCCAGCAACATATCCAAAAGATAATCCACCATGATCAATGTATACTTCTCGGGTAATGGGTGCACCAAAATCTTACAAATTATCACTAAAGAACTTACTCATATAATCAAATACTACTTGTACCCCAATAACTTATGAAAAAAAATAAAGAAGGGAAAAATTAAAATTAAATAATAAAACATAAAATGAAAACAAAAACTTCAAGCTATTTTTTAAGAGATCAGTTTGTACTGCTTCCCCACTCTTTTGCTCCCACTTGCTAAACTCCCCCTATATATTCACTCATTTTATTCCCCTTTTATTTCACAAAGTTCTACATGTGCTTCCATAGCCTCTCCAATGAACTTAACTTCAAAGGAAAGGAAGGATTTTGTCACTGCTTTCAGTCAGCATATCTTATAAAAAGCAGATTCACTTAAATATAATGTTTACACAACCTTTAAAATTCTCAAGAAAATTCAGGCTTCAATTTACTCAGGACTGAGATTTTGATATGCAGGAATGAACCTAGCATACTTCAAAAATTGAAAAAAATACGTTGTCACTACAGTGTTGTTCCAACATTTTACATAAAGTTAACAAAAAACTTAGTATGCATTTCATAGGGTCCTCTTCTTTGGGGTAGGCTGGACTCTATGAAAACAAGACATACAGCTTATAGATCACATGTCCATATAGGTATTGAGACTGTGAAAAACAAACATATATATGAATTTTTGTTTGAATTGATTTTTGCACTTCAGAAAAATCTCCAAGGCTGAGTGTCCTCTGGTTTTATGGTAAAAACATCACAGAGTCATATATATCACAAAGAAGCATGAGCAAAAGTGATCTGGATCTATAGGTAGTTCTATGATAACCAGAGAAGTACACTTCAAGCTTCAAACCACTGGAAACTGACAAATAATAAATTGTATTTGATTTGGTTAATAAATAAATAAATAAATATTGGATACAAAAAAAAAAGCTGTGGAGAGTTTTAAAGACATAACAGAGAAAGAACTAAAGGTGAGAATGGAATAGCTAGAGCAGGAGCTACAAATAGGATCAAAGAGGTGGGTGAATTGGGTCAACTAAGATGGTATCTCTAAGTCCGTAGGTTGGGAGAACTCAATATAGTAAATGAGTTATATCATTCCAGGGTTTCTTGGTACAGTCAGATCTGTGTCAATTGAAGGCAGCCAAGAAGGCCTGAGGAGTAAAATGATATCAAATTGCCATGCTATATGAATAATCAGATGATAGTTTGGATAGTTTAATCAAACATTTAGTTTGGTTAGCTTAATCAAACATTTATAAGCCTACCAAGTGTTTTGTGTTTTCCCAGGGCCCACAGCCCATACAAGAAAGGTAATGAAATACTCCCCATACTTTGCTACTGGCCTCCATCCAAATGACTGAGGAGTCTTAATGTTTACCAAGTGAATATTAAACCTGGACTTCTCCTTGTTTTAGACATATTTTTTTCCTAATCCTATCACTGCATTGCTTTAGACAGCCTATAGAAGAAAAGCAATCACTGTACAACCACCACAAAGTACTCTGGGTAAATTGTCCTGGTGCCAGATCACTACATAAATTTCAATAATGTAGGCCCTGCTTCTCTTCTCCCCTAAAGAGTCATGGTCCCTTCTTCTAAGCCAGGCAAGTACTAATGTCTTTCATGGACCTTCTTATCATGGCATATGTCTGAGAAAAGTTAGAATGTTACATTGGATAAAAACTCAGTTATGGAGTGGGCTGTAACTTCCCCCAAATTAGAAACACCATGTACATTCTGAAATGTATAATGAAATATATTATTAACTAACTTTCTCAACGAAGACTAGGAAGCTACTAACAGCTGCCCCTAGAATTCAAAATTATGAAAGAATTCATCTCATAAAATGGAAGTTTTTCAAATAAATGCTTTAAATCATTTTACTTTGCTGTGCTCATGGCACTGCCCATCAGAAATGAGTAATGGTAGACGTGATTTTAGAATAATGGAGGATGATCTCATTTCCCTTTCCAAGACGCAAGATCTTTAGGCAAAGATTAGTCTTTACTGACTGCCTGACTGTTGTGCTACTGTCAAAGACAGAGTAAAATGAAGAAAGTAGTAAAATTCATGAATTCAAAATGTAACCAAGCACAATTTGCTTTTTTATTGCTCTGAGTTCTTTTATATAGCAAATATTTATTGAGTGCCTACTCTGCACCAAGAACTGGAAATACAGTGGTGAACAAAACAGGGTTCTATACCTCATGAATTTTTGTCTCTAAAGGGAGTCAACACAAATATGTAATTGTTTTAAGTGCAAAGAGAAAAAGTGGAAAAGGAGATTTATTTGTTCATGGCAGTTTTTCTTAACCAGACCGTAAGTTCAAAGAGCAGGTATTTTGTCTTGTTCCCTTTTATATCATCAGTGCCTAGAACATAGTGGTTAGTCCCTCAATACATGTTTATTGAATGACAAAATGGATAAACAATCAATCAAACTATCTGTTGAGTAGAGGGAAACATTTCGTAGTGCTTGGATAAAACTACAAAATATTTACTTTTGTATTTTTAGTAGAGTCAGGGTTTCACCATGTTAGCCAGACTAGTCTTGAACACCTGATCTCAGGTGATCCCTCGCTTTGGCCTCCCAAAGTGCTGGGATTACAGGTGTGAGCTACCACACCTGGCCAACTACAAAATCTCGAGACCAACAAATGCTTCTCCATCAATGAAATTTCTAAGACAGATGCTCAGTTTGGATTATTTCACTTAGTACCAAGAAATATGCCTGAGTCAAGTGCTTCAAATAAAGCAAGAGTCCTTTGTACTTCTGGAGAGCCTGAACCTATCCTTTTAGAGAGCTTGAACCTATTTTATTTTGGAAGCCATCTACAGGCTAGACAAAACAATCTACCTTTGTTTTTGTAACTGAAATTCTATTAACTATTTCATATTATTTTTCTCCTTGTCTTCCAATACTAATTTCTTTCTTTTTATTTATTTCTATTATTTTTTTTTTAAAGATGTGGTTTCACCATATTGGTCAGGCTGATCTCGAAGTCCTGACCTCAGGTGATCTGCCCACCTCAGCCTCCCAAAGTGCTAGGATTACAGGCGTGAGCCACTGCACCCGGCAATTTCTTTTTTTAAATATATATACACATTTGTTTCACACTGCCGTGCTGACCTGCAAAAGTGAAAACTCAATCTGAATATTGCCAGAAGTTTTCTATTCTAATGTTTTTATCTTAGCCTGATAAATGCAATTATTGCTTGTTTTATGAGACATATAGATTTCAACACAGTTGCCTATAATATTAAATTTATTAAAATAAGCCTTTAAGTAACATTGGCTCCCATTAAATAAAAATAAATAACAGAGGGAATTCATAGGGTAGGAAAGTTACCAAAGAATCAAGTAATATAATGTTATCTTTTTGAATACTGGATAGTATTACTTCTAAGTAATAGAGTCTGCTGGGGTGAGAGGGCATTTTGTATCTGTTATCTAATTTCAGGCTCTCTCCTTACTTTTTATCCCATTTAGGCACTATTTCAAATCATAAGAATTCTTCCTATACCTGGCGAACCCTTGATTCTACATTTTGATCACATATTCATCAAGGATAGTATTTAAGCTTGATTTTCCAGAATAATATTTATTACATATGCCCATACCAAAAAGTTGGAAGGAAGAAGAAATGGTAACTTCTGCAAATGTTGATAGTTATATCTCTCATTACAGTAACTCAAATGGCATCTACGTTTACAAAGTGATTACTCTAATGTGGTGGTTCTTAAACTTGGTTGCACATTGAAATCAGAAGGGGGCTTGATATGATTTGGATCTGTGTCCCCACCAAAATTTCACCTTGAATTGTAATAATCCCAAAGTGTTGTGTGATGGACCCAGTGGGAGATAATTGAATCATGGGGGCAGGTCTTTCCTGTACTGTCTTCCTGATAGGGAATAAGTCTCATGAGGTCTGATGGTTTTATAAAAGGGAGTTCCCCTGCATATGCCCCCTTGCCTATCCTTAGACATGCCTTTGTTTCTCCTTTGTCTTCCATCATGATTGTGAGGCCTCCCCAGTCATGTGGAACTGTGAGTCAATTAAACCTCTTTCCTTTATAAATTACTCAGTCTCAGGTATGTCTTTATTAGTAGCATGAGAACAGACTAATTCAGAGCTCTACAAAATACTGATGTCTGGGACCCACTCCTAAATAAAGACTTCGATTTAATTTGTCTGAGGTAATATCTGTATAATCGAACTTTTAAAACTTTTCCAGGTGACTCTAAAATGTAGCCAAGATGGCACAGAGGACTGCAAGGGGACAGAGTGAGGTGAGAAGGAGGAGGCACCGACTGGACAAGAAGAGAGCAGAAGAGACCATGGCCACCTGATGAGGCGGTGAGGCAGGAAGGAGGCCTGACCCTGGCCCGGACCTTGGGATCCGGGACAGGTAAGGATGGACCGACAGACATGGGGTTCTGGAGCAGCTGGCCCCAGAGGACGCAACCCTGGGAGGCTACCTGCATTGGTGAGCCACCCCTCCTCCCACTCACCCCTCCTCTCCACCCTTCTCCCTTCCCCCTCTCCCCAGCCTGCTGTGCTCTGAACAGCCAGAGCGCCTTCTCCACAAGAGTTTACAAATGAAAATGTAGGAAACGTCTTTGTCTGGCTTGGATAATAGCAAACTAGTGGCCATAGCGCAAGAGACATAAGCAAGATATAATCCTGGTCTAGGATCCTTGTTTGAGATTCTGCTTTAAGGTATACCAGGCTGTCAGGTGGGGCTATTTCTTCCTGGACGACACTGACCCTGAGAGCATGAAGGATTTTGGTTTTCAACCGGTGAAAGAGCAAGGAATATGTTTGTTCCAACTGCAGCTGTAGCATTCCTGCCTCTCACTTTGCTCCCCATCAGGATACGTGCCTAGGAATAGGTGGAAACAGTAGCTGAGTCACCAGTAGCAATAATATAAGCAAATCTGAGAGTGACCAAGAGGATAATGATGACATCAATAACGACTGGTCCTATGGCTCAGAGAAGAAAGCCAAGAAGAGAAAATCAGACAAGAATCCCAATACCCCTCGAAGATCAGAGTCTTTAAAACACAAAAATGGGGAACTTAGCTATTTGAATTTTTTTTTGTAACAACTCAACTGGGATCAGCTATGAAATCAGTTATGATTTCATCATAACTATGAAATCAGTTATGAGACCAGGGAGCTTCATAACCTTCTAACCATGCAATATAGGGTGGTTTCTGAAGACACCAAGATATGCACAAAGTCCCAGCACACAGACGAGCAGAAGTGAACCTTGAAGATTTATTTCCTCAGGGCCTCAGCTGTCCTTCCACAGATGGAGAGCTCCCAGGATAATGACAGCTTTGACATGACTGACCGCTAGGCCCTGATCAGCCAACTTCAGTGGGACTGGTCCTCTGATCTCTCACCCTCTGATTCAGGCTCCCCCGGGACGAGTGAAAATTAGGGTTGAGGTCTAGGTACCAGCAGCTCCGAGACACAGAAAACCAAGAAAAAGAAATCCCATCTGAGTCTGGTAGGGACTGCCTCCAGTCTGGACTCCAACAAGAGGAAGCCAAAGCCACCGGTACCCCCAAAGGTGAACACCTGTGATAACATCAACTGATTTCAGTACCAGAGATAGCCTTTTGCTGAGCAGAACCCTGTCTCCTGATTCCCAGCCAGGTGCCATAGCCTGGCAAATGGATGGCTGCTGGGGGTTGGGGCCCGGGAGGTTTGGTGGGCCAGGCATGCAGAGGATCTGATTACGTACTCTGCGGGGGCATGTCAAGGTCCTTGGCGTGCAGAACTCAGACCTGAATATATTATGCTTTGGACATAAGTTTGGTCGTGAGGCGGTTTTCCTATTTATACTGTGAGTTACTGAATGTCCAGCTAGGCCAGGGGCCTGAACTGGGCGCTGTGTCAGGGCACTGCCTATCCCCCACCCCAGGAACTGGACTAAGTCCTGCTGAGGGGCAGTGTGGTGGTCTGGGAGGCTGTGGGTTGGAAGCTGAGCCTGGAGGGGGCCTGTTGTGGTTGCCCTCAGTAATGTGAATGGGTCCAGTACTTGGAGCCAAGGGGCAAGGATGGGCATGTCTTGTCTGTGAGGAGAATCCTATCAAATGTCCCCAGTCCCAGTGGTAGGCAGGCACAGAGTGCTGTCTGCTGAGGTCGGGGTCCAGAATTGCTGCCACATTCTCTGGTGAGATCCTCCTTTATCTCTGGCCTCCCCTTGGAAGTAGAGGGGAGAAGGGATAGCCCTTTCCACTTAGTCCCCATGGGTCTCCTTGGCAGCAGGAGCTGTCCTTTTGTTGTTGGGTGCCAAGAAAGGGCCTCCAGCCTTTATGGCTTCAAGGAATTGGAAAGGGAGCGTATGAAGAGGGAGCTATATCAGAATTACTACCCATGACTCTCCTCCCTGACCCAGGGCTGGTGGGGAGTGGGGCCCCAAAGTGAGAGGGAACTGTGCTACTTTATTTGAAATGTTTTCGTACCTCATTCCCTGCCCTACCAGGGCAGCCCAAGTTCCCAACTGCTGCTTGCCACCCTGCTTCACCTTGATTGCCTTCTGTTTCTCTCTCAGAGCTCCTGCCTCCAAAGCACCCCACCCACCATCCCGAGTTTCTTTCCTTAGTGATTTTAAATTATTTATTCTATATTTGTGGTTTGGGGCTCTAAGGATAATCTTCATCTCGTGCCTCTTCTCCATTTGCTAGGAGTCAGGTGGAAAGAGAAGGTGGCCTCTGTGCTCTGGGTTGTCAGTGCTGGGGAAGGGGTATCGTTGCCCTTCTGTGGGACTGTCAAATGCCAGTGTGCCCACCTGCCTGGTCTACATCCTGAAGAGATGTACTATTCCCCCTCCATCTGGGCACCGCTACTCCCAGGAGCTGAGCTGGAGGACCACAGCCAGGACTGAGAGCAGAGCTGACTGACATGAGTGGAGGTGATCCTGAGCCAAGTTCTCTGGCACTTGCTGGACATGTCCCCTACCCTCTTCCCAAGAGGAGCCATCCTACATGTGGGTAGCTAGTACCCAGGATTGGTTGGACTGATCGAGTTAGGGACCCTAGAGCGTTCAGGGAACAACAGAGATAGGGCTACAGTATCTTGTTTGGAACCCTACTGTCCCCTTAGGGTGATTCTGATCACGGCTGATGTCTGGCTACAAGTTGGTTTTGACCCACAAATTGAAATTATTTTTTTAAAAGCAGATTTTGGCAGGAGTTAGAATAAATCCTGGGGCCTGGGCCCCTCTGTTCCTGGCCATCCATAGCCTTCTACCTCCAACGGAAAGCCAGAGATAAAGGAGGACCTCACCAGTCCCCCAGGACCCTTCCATATGCAGTCTTGGGAGTAGGCTGAAGGTAAAGGGAGGAAGGCTATAGCCCACTCTCCCTTCAGAAAGGCAGCTGCAGGTCAGGCCCTAATACAGCCTTTTCTCTCTGGCCTCTCCCTTTTTCCCCCTTCTGGTTAGAGGAGTCAGAAGCGGGAAGTAGTTTGGGAACTTGTTTGTCCGCATAAACTTCCCCATTGTTCCTTGGCCCACCCTCCGGGCAGAGCCCCCTGCCCAGGCTGGGTAACCGATGGGCTTGGTCTAGCAGGGACCCTGAGGGAATAAACCCTTTTCTTTTTGAAGAGAGAGTTCCCCCGCCCAACCATGTAGTTGAACAGTGGCTAGGAGCTCTCCACTCTCCTCCCTCTAACATCAGGCTATGTAGACTTCAATTCCCATCCTTCCCACATCAGATAGGTGTCATCTGCCCTTTGTCTGTCTCCTGTCATGTGTCTGAGTGTGTATGAGGGGTGATTCTGTACTAATTTCAGTGGCCAGTGGCTTTTCCTTCCATGCATCACCCTCCCCCACCTGCATACCCACGGGCCACCTGCCTGGCATTACCACATGCTGGGGTCATTGAGGGAGGTGGGTGGAGCTCACGCTATCCTATGTTCTTGAGATTTTTTTTTTGCATATGTAATTCGTTATATACGTGCAGCTCATTTCGTAAATGCCGTGTATTCCCTCAGCCCCTGTGGCTGCTGTTGTAAATAAACTGCATCTCCTGTTGGTAAAAAGAATAATAATAATAAATAAAGTGTAGCCAAGACAATGACACTGTTTTACACCTTTGATTAATTTGACACCATCAGAATTGATAATAGTGACTGCTTGGATCCAAAAATTTGAGAACTTACCCTGAAGTAGTAGAAACGAAACCAACCCTTAAAACTCCATCAACCAGCAACAGCATGGACATGTGCCCCAACACAGCATGAGAATTACATGTTTCTTTCTAGTACCAGAAAGATATAAAGTGTTTATCAAGCCTTTGGAAAAATGAACTGCTCTTGAAAATTCCACATATATGTTTTTTACATATCAGTGATGTATAACTCTCACTTCAAGAGATTATAGCAAAGGGAGACAGCCAGACAAAAATATGATTAACTGAATTTTTCCTTGCAACGGTTTCCAAAATGGAGACAGGCAACAGCTGCATTTGAGTTAAGTGATTCATGTATATTGAAAAAGTAGCATCTACTGTTGGACACTTTGTGCCTCCTCACATGGCTCAGCATCAGTACAGTTCCATTAAACCAGTTTTGCCACAGGTATCTCGGCCTTTAGACCTGCCTGTCTGTTTAGATCTGCTGGCACTACCTCAGTAGTGACAGCAAGGAACAGCCTCACAAAGACTCATAGTAAATAAATCAAAGATCACCACTCTTCATGTAGGTGACAGTGACCAAGCCAATCAAAGATGTGCAAGTGGTGGTGACTTCTGCAACTCTGGGCACTCTGGTGATTCCTTTTAAGTCTGTCTTGATTGTTTATTGCCAAATGTCCTCTCTGTCCCACAGTTACACACATTGTTACACCACCCTAGTTGCTCCACGGGAGTGTAGGCCTGATTTCATTCTTGGGTTACCCAGGACATTTTTCCATCTCAGTCAGCACACCCTCAGGGAGTGCTTGAATTTCCCAACTCCCCAGTCATGGGATTGATTATCACAGCTTACTAGAATAGTTAGTCCTTAGGGAGAAAACTTAATAAGTACTCTCAAAAAGTGTTCTGGGTCACAAGACCGTGATCTGTAAAAGATGACTGTTGAAACTGGGATTATATACTACAGAGAAAAAAAAAAGACTTACGATGGGAATACTCAGGGAAGGGGATATCTTTGCAAACAGTCTGTAATATTGGAAGCTATGCCAAACAACACCTAATTTAGCACCTGCTAAGCCTTTAATGGGCTTAGTTGCCATAGGAAAGATGACCTACACTGGGGTTTCCTTTCTGATTCCAGAATTGAAAGTGATCTCTCTCCTTTCAACTCCTGGACTATTTAGTACATATTACATGGCACTTACTATGTGTGGCCTAAAATTCTAGTTAGATGCTATGTGTCTGTGTTTCACTCTGGATATTGGGTTTCCTGAAAGCAGTAATGTTTTGTACTCATTTTCATATTTCCAGTGCCAGCTCAACGTCAGGCATATAGTAGACATGCAGAAACTGAATGAATAACATGAACAAAAGAATACATTCCCTAGCACTGAGCAGTTTTGTAAACTGGACAGTGTGTTTTCAAGAAAACTTTTAGAGGCTTATTCCTTGGAATATATGACCTGTAAACTTTACACGGCAGATTTGATTCCTATTTGAGTACTACAAAGGAAGAAAATTAACTAAAAGATCTTAGAATGTTGATACATTCACCCATTCAATAAATATTTATTGAGCTCCCAAGGTTTCAAGCATGTTTCTAGGCACTTGTGACATATCAGTAAATGAAGTACACAAAATCTCTACCTCACAAAGCTTATATTTTAGCAGATAGTAAAAATTAGAAGTAAATTACATTTATGTTCCCCAACTTTTATTTGTCCACCTACTACATAAGTCCAGGTTTAAGTCCTCAGATAATAAAGCCAGATAATAAGGAGGAGTTGTGAAGCATTTTGTGGACAGAGGAAAAAATAATCAAAATAGAGTGTTTAGGATACATTTAAACATAAATTTGAGACAGCTAGGCCTATGAGAAATATTTGTAGTAGTTAAGCTATGAGCTTCACAGACCCTCAAGGAGAAATTTGACTATGAAGATGAAGAGAACAGCACAATTAGGCACCTGAAAGAGGAGGCAAAAGAGAAGGAAGGAGTATCTAGTACCTCCAAGGTTCGGTACAAGGTAATAGAAAGTATAACCATAGAAGCAGGAGTAAATTTAGAACATTTATATTGGTCATGTCTACAGGGCATGTTTATTTGTGTCCATTTCAACATCCCTGCTCCAGCTGGGCTTTGTCAGCTTTTGCCACTTCTGCTTTGCTCCCAAATCAGTGAGATACAAGAATTTAGTTTGCTCAAGGGTTCTCAACCTCTGTGGTCAGTGAAAGTCCATGACCTAGCAGGACACACAGCTACTCTCGGCTCAGCCCGGAAATATCCCAGGACAGAACATAGGGAGTTCCACTTCCACTTTCCAGTCCCTAAAGCAAAGAAACAGTATGGGTGTGTGCAAGGCAATGGCTGCGCAAGAGACTAAGAGATGCACCAGAAAAAGTTCACTCTCCACTTGAATTAATCTGGACACTGTTGTGCAATATGAAAGAGCACAAATTTGGAGTCACACAGATTGTAAGTAAGATTCCTGGTTCCCTGATGTGTGACTTTGGGGAAGTTACTTAACTTCAGAGCCTCTGCTGTATCTATAGAGTAATGATAACTGACAGATTTGGGATAATGCATGTAAAAATGCTTCTGCTTCCAATAAATCTTAAGAATAGAGGTCTAAGGCTTTCCCTATCTGGGGAGTTCTTTTGTAGGTTACCAGATATTCTGCTCCTCATGGGGAGGTTTTATACAATTTCTTCTGATCTTACTTGCTACTCTGACAAAGTCACCAAACCATTATTTGAATATGGATTGTCAGTCTTCTTCTTACCTTCTCTTCTGATTTTAGAAACAATGTGTAAAAAATATTAAAAATTAGAGTAGTATAAAGCAAAATAACTGATCTTATTGCTTACATTTTAAATAATTGATACTTATTAGTTGCATTAGTTATCTTCAAGGTGGCTCTATGAAAAACATACAATTTTTAGCCCAATTACATATGAGAAAGTGGAAATTAACTTATATAAGGCCTCATACCTTAGTAAGTAGAAAATCTAAGATTAAAACTCAGTTTTCCTCCTTTGTTGAAACTGAAAATCCCCCATAAATCCACCCCACAAATAACAATTTATTGTCAGCCCTTTACATAATTTTTCTATGCATATATTAACCTAAATTTTTCAACAAAAATAGACTTATACATTCTCATTTAAATTTTACTTTCTTCATCTGTAATATGTTGTAAGCATCTTTCTGTATGTGTACATATAAAACTACCCCCATTCCTTTTAACAGCTTCATAGTATTCTTCAGTATATTGATTGAACTAAAATGTATTTAAGCAGTCTCTTATTGATAGACATTTAAGTTGCTTCTAACTTTTCCATATTATCATCAATGATGCAATAAACATCTTTGTATTTCATTGTACACTTGTGTAAATATTTCTGTTGAATAAAATCCTAAGATTTTAATTGCTCAGTAAATATTTTTTTTATCCTGATAGTTTTGTCAACTTACTTTCTAGAGTGGTGGCACCAGTCGACAATCCAGCCATCCCTGTATGAAAGAGTCTTTTTCCCTACACCTTTCACAAAATTGGGTAGCATCAATTGCTTTTATAATTTGGTTATTGTAAGTGAGGTTTAGCATACTTCCATGTGTTTACTAGCCAAACATATCACTTCTTGTGAAAATTGTCTCCTGATTGCTCATTGTTTCATTAGTTGACTTAAATTATTCTTATTTATTTGTAGATGCTGTAATGTGTGATGGATATTTTATGGTATTTCCAAATGTGTTAATATTGTCTATTAAAATAGTGCATTTTAATTGTAGAAAATCCAAAAACAGAACAAAATAAAAAGTACAAAAGAAAAATTATTTTAGGTCTACCAATTAAAATATGTATTTGATGCATATGTGAAGAAATTTATAAAAATAAATTATTAAAGAAAATATATGACTATTAGAAAAATTCAAAATACAAAAAATTAAAAGAAAAAATTAAACATTATCTGCAAGCCTGTCATACTTTTAACCTAGTTTGGATTATGGCTTACATATAATTTCATATTCTTCTTTATTACTTAACATTATATTGTAAACTTTTTCCCAAGCCATTAAAAATTCTTCCAAAACTGTAATGAATTTTTCAACAGCTTTATTGAGATATAATTTATTGAGCATAAACTTTACCTATTGAAATTGTACAATTCAGTGGTTTTTAGTATATTCACAGATCTGTGCAACCTTCATCATAATCAGTTTTAGAATATTTTTACAACCCCAGAAAGAATTCTTATACCCATGGCAGTCACTTCCCATTTTTCCATTGGCCCTAAGCAGCAATTTCCTCTAAACCTAAGCAGCAGTTAACCTACTTTAAGACTCATTAGTAACTTGCCTATTTTTTCGAGAACTTTATAATGCTGGCTTATTTGTTTCCACCTACCAATATGGGCATGGACGCCTTGAAATCCTCCAGATAGTATGTGCTCAGGGAAAGCAAACATGAGGTTAGTACAGCAGAAGTGTTATTGCATGGTTTGTATTACATGCATTTGGGTATAGCATAGGTCAAATCCTGTCCTGAAGCAAAACAGCTGCTCACATCTGGGGTCTGCAGTCTAGCAAACTAGTCAAGGCTAGAGATGCTAAAAGTGAAATTATTCATCTGTAAAAAAGTTGTCCTACTTTACCCTGAACTTCAATTTGGAATAACCCCCTCATTTGCCCTTAATTCTTCCTATAAAAGATCTACCCTGGTGGTGTGCACCTATAGTCCCAGGTACTCAGGAGACTGAGTGGGGAGGATTGCTGAGCCTAGAAGTTTGAGGCTGCAGTGAGCTGTGGTCATGACACTGCCCTCCAGCCTGGGCAACAGAGGAAGACTCTGTCCCAAAAAATATAAAAAGAAAAGAAAGAAAAGAAAAGAGAACAGAAAAGAACAGAAGAGAAAAGAGACCTACCCTATTCTCAAAATATATTGCAAACACCATCTCCCCCTCAAAGCCTTTCCTGACTGAGAGGAATTTGGCTCTTTGTTTCCTTGGGGCTTTATAGTACTTAAACCTCCTAGGGTAGTACCTTCCGCATTCAATTTGCTTATATCTAACAGACAGTACCAGACACATATGAGGCCTTTGGCTGGGCCTAGAGTTACAAAGATAAAACTCACAGTATAAGAGTCAGTATTGGATAGTGGTAACCAGAACATGGACTCTATCCACAAGCTGTATAGGTTGAATTCCCAGCTCTGCTTCAAATTAGATTTGGAGGCCAGTCCTTGAGCCTTATATTCTTTGTAAATTGCAAATAAATTAGTAGCTTTCTCATATAGTTACTATGAAGGAATGAAGGAGAAAATTTTTGTAAGGGCCCTAACACAAGCCTGACACATACAGCAAGTACTCAAGTCTTTTGATGAAATTAAAGGGATTTAAATTGAAAGTCTATTTAAGAGGAACCAGAAAAAAGGCTTGCAGGCCTAGCCTACGAGGGATCGCCCTGGGCTGTTCTTTGTTCAACTCTCCTAGTCAGTGGGTAGAGTGGGTGGAAGTAGGAAAATGACAAAATTGTCAGTGTTTGTATCACATTCACCCACTCACAGCCACAAATGTCTCACTTCCTCTTTTTCTGTCACCTTAAGAACCAGAGCTCAAAAAACACTGGTTCTTAATGTTCAATCAAAAATAAGGGCTGGTGGCATATAGTTTATTTTTTCTTAATTTCCCATTCTGCATGCGTGCATGTAATCAATGGATCCCGATTTGATTTTCAAGCATATTCTTGGTTGTTTCAGTTGACTGATTAATGCTATTAGCTTTACACTTCAGAGAGAGCAACTAGGGCCCAGTAAGGACAAAACAGCTCCATTCTGTCCAGTCTAGAAATAGCCTCTCCCAAATGCATTTTTGAGGGTATTTCTTAGAACCTGCAGAATTAGAACATGTAGTAGCATGATTGGCAATGTGATGTAGATAAAGGTAGTGTGGGTTCTAGTCCTGCCTCTGCCACTCGCCTTCCCTGTGTATGATTAAACAAATTCCATTCCATCACTAGGCTTCATTTTTCCCCCTGTAGAGCCAAGGCAAAGGAGGAGGACTCATTGTGGTCTCAAAAGGTCCTCTAGTCTCTGACTTTCTGTGATTATAAGTATGGATCTAGAATTGATGGTGAAGGAGAGAGTTGGGTGCTGCATAGAACTCTTAGCTCAACATCCTTAGATACCTGCTTCTTTCTGCATTCTCCTATAATAAGGGATATGACAACCTCTCATGGTGTCACCATCACATGTCTTTGATGATTGTCAAAGTTCTCCCTCTAGGCATAATCTCCCCTGAACTTCAGTCCTATCTTCTTCACCTTATGAGGACATCTCACTGCAGGAGTCCCAACACCTCTGCTCTCACGTGGCTAGTCCCAAACTGTCTTCTGCTAAAAATAACCCCTCCCCTTGAACACTTTCTGAGCTCTCTTTATGGCCTTATTGTTGCCCAGGCCAACCATATCTACAACATGAGTAGTATGTATGCTTTCCACTTAGCCATGATTTACTATGACACATAAGCAAAACCTAACCACTCTTCTTTCCACAGTCTCTGGCATCCACCCCCTTCTACTCTGATTTCACTGTCACTGTCCTGCATTTACTCATTTGTTGCAAATCCAGACTGATTTCCCTGCTTCCACCCTTGCTCATCTATAGTCTACAACAGAGAAGCAAGGACAATCATTTTAAAACACAAATAAGATTATATCATCCTCCTGTCCAGATCCCACCAATCGTTCCTTATCTCAGAATAAAAGTTAAAGTCATTTAAATGGCCTACAAGATCCTGCATAATATACTCTTCCTCACCCTTTCCCATTCCCACCTTATCGTCTCTCAAGTTTCTCCTTCATTCCCTCTACTCAAAACATACCTCTTCGAACACTCTAGGCATGTTCTTTTCTCAAGGTCTTTGCACTTGGAGTCCTCCATGCCTAGAATTACCTTTCCCCAGATATCTGCTAAGCCTACTCTCATATTTCATTCACATCTGCTCAAATATTACTTTCTCTGAGAATACATGCTATCTCATTACTCTGTATTAGTGTTATATCACTATCATAACAAATTAGAACAACTTTGCTGGCATAAAGCAACATAAATTAACCATCATACAGTTCTGGAAGTCAGAAGTCTGCCATGAATCTCATAGAGCTAAAATTAATATGTCAGAGGATTGCATTCCTTTCTGTAGTGTCTAGGGGATAATCAATTTCTTTGCCCTCTCAAGCTTCTGGAGGCCACCCTAGTTCCTTGGCACATGTTTCCCTTCCTCCATCTTCAAAGCTAGCAATGTTGCACCTACTTATGCCTTTTTTCCCATAGTCACATTTCCCCCTGCCTAACTCTGACTCCTCTGCCTCCCTTTTCTGCTTTTAAGGACTTTTTTGATTACAGTGAACCCACCTGGATAATCCAAAATAATCTCCCTATGTTAAGGTCAGTTGATTTGCAACATTAACTCCATCTGCAAATTTAATTCTCCTTTGCCATGTAACCTGACTTATTCACAGGTTCTGGGGATTAGTACATGGACATCTTCAGGGGTTCAGTACTCTACCTATCACACTCTCACACTGTCTATCCCATAGCCCTGCTTTATTTTGCTTCATGGTACTCATCATCATTTGACATATCACATGCAATACACATATTTGTTAGTGAGATAGGCATAAGAAAATCAAATCTTTTAATGAAACATCAAAAAACAGAACAAAAGACAAAAATCACATGATTATCTCAATTGATGAAGAGAAGGCCTTTGACAAAATTCAACAGCCCTTTATGCTAAAAACCCTCAATAAGCTAGGTATTGATGGAATGTATCTCAAAATAATAAAAGCTATTTATGACAAACCAACAGCCAATATCATGCTGAATGGGCAAAAACTGGAAGTATTCCCTTTGAAATCTGGCACTAGACAAGGATGCCCTCTCTCACCACTCCTATTCAATATAGGCCTGGAAGTTCTAGCCAGAGGAATGAGGCAAGAAAAAGAAATAAAGGGTATTCAAATAGGAAAGAAGGAAGTCAAATTGTCTCTATTTGCAGACGACATAATTGTATATCTAGAAGATGCCATTATCTCAGCCCAAAATCTCCTGAAACTGATAAGCAACTTCAGCAAAGTCTCAGGATACAAAATCAATGTGCAAAAATCGCATGCATTCCTATACGCCAATAACAGACTTAAAGAGAGCCAAACCAAGAAAGAACTGCCATTCACAATTGCCACAAAGAGAATAAAATATCTAGGAATACAACTAACAAGGAACGTAAAGGACCTCTTCAAGGAGAACTA
>NW_016107919.1:64503-67501 GCF_001604975.1 Cebus imitator | reverse complement strand
TCATTCTCAGCAAACTGACAGAAGAGCAGAAGATCAAACACCGCATGTTCTCACTCATAGGCGGGTGTTGAACAATGAGAACACATGGACACAGGGAGGGGAACACTACACACTTGGGTCTGTTCGGGGGAAATAGGGGAGGGTCAGTGGAGGGTGGGGAGTTGTGGAGAGATAGCATGGGGAGAAATGCCAGATATAGGTGATGGGGAGGAAGGCAGCAAATCACTCTGCCACATGTGTACCTATGCAACAATCTTGCATGTTCTTCACATGTACCCCAAAACCTAAAATGCAATAAAATAAATTTAAAAAAAAAAACTTTCACCTTTTCAAAGACAATCATTTTCAACTCTGTTATCTGCTTTTTTTTGGCCAGGCATTGACTTCATATCTCTGAATAACATGCTCATATTGCTATTGTTATTCTTTTTATAGATGAGAATGTAGCTCGAATTCATTCCCTCACCTCTATTGTCCCAAGTCCTGTGCATACACATATGAGTATTTCTTGTCTTCAGATTCCCCAATGTATTATTAATAAACAATATATAGACAATGTTGGCAGTGAGAGCAACATTCAGGGTTTATGTTACTGAAACATCGTGGCAGAACCACCTAATATATAATTATATGATTATTGATGACCCTTTTTATATTTTTCGGTTGTTTTTAAAATTATTTCTTTCCATTAAAATTTGTTTCATGTCTGTTTCTTTACTACTATATCCCCAGGACCTAGAACAGTGTCAAAAACATCAAAAGTGCATAATATGCATTTATTCCATACCTATTATGTGCTACCAACACAATGTCACTAAACACAGAGTTAGGAATAAATTCACATAATCAGCTCTTAGAATTTAAGTTGGCTCTAGTACACCATTGGTTGAAATCCATTCACCTAAATTTCTCCCTTTTCCCTTCCTCTTCCCTGCTACAGGACTCCTAGGAATCCGCAGAACATAGCTTGAAAATCCGTGGGTAAGTATAATACCTTTAGAGTATAGACGGGAACACTGTGACCTAGAGAGGCGAATGAACCTAGTTCTCCTAATGCCCATTCCCATGATCTTTCCATTGCATTATACAACTGATAGCCAAATTAGTCTCTCATTTTTCTGCTTCCAATTTTCTCATCCTATTTCATTGATATTCTACAAACAGATTTGGTTCTAAGAAACTGCTTTCAGCAGCATCAGCCCCCTGTTTCACTATAGAACCTTCTGTGGCTCCCATAGAAGTCTTTAAGATCAAGTCTTTGCATCTTGGCCTTATTTTCAAAACCCTCCATAATCTGGCTGAGCTTTTTCTTCTTCTGCCTTTGTAAATATGCACCAATAGCTGAAGTCCAACTGACTCTCCCTGTTCATCAGAATCATTCTTGCCTTTGATCGCCTCTGGACTTTAGCTCTCTCTCTACCACTTACCTGGAATTTTTTCCCCATCCTCTTTGCCTATTCAATGATAAACAAATCTCACATCCCAGCCCACACGCCAGCTCCTCTAGAAAGACTTCCTAAACCACTGAAGTCCATAGGGATTGCTACCACCTCTGAACTCCCATTGCACGAATGAGTTTCTGCCATTCCTTTGTCCCTTAATATGTGAGGCCTTTTATTGTTAGTTTTCTTCGAAATCCTCATGATTTTCTTTCTACGTATCTTTGGGTTGATGTTTATATGCATTTTTCTCTGTATATGTCTGTTATATCTATGTTTTTATATAAGTGTTGATAAGCTTATATGCATGGTTATCTACCTATGTCCTGCTTGAGTGTATGCATCTGTGTTTCATTGTTTGTTCTTCTCATGTCTATGTGCAAGCTCTGTGTATTTGTGTGTTTGAATGCATATTTTGTGTGTCTGTGTCCCACGTGCTTACATGTTTCTGTGTGTATACTTTGTGTGTTGTGTGTCAGTGTACTCATGTTTATGCTTAAGGATATGTTATGCATATGTATAGCTATATATGAATATGTGACCATATGTATCTGTGCATTTATGTTTATTTGTAGTAGTTGTAGATCTGTGTGTGTGTTTGTCCTTGAGCAGGGCCTGTGTGGATTTCCTCTTTGTACCACTGCTTTCCTCCAGCTCAGCAAGCCCAAGGTGCACATACACACCGGAAAGTCTCAGATAATGTTTATACATTGGTAAATTTCTCCAAACTGACCTTTCAATCTTTTTCTAGAATGGTGGGTTATGGGGGTAGAAATAGATACAGAGCCACGGTGACCTCTGGATACTGAGCCTGAAAGGGTATGAGTCATTTTCTATGCTGCTCACACACAGTCTGTGAACTCTTACCACATTCATACTATAATCTCAGGAAGCATTGAGGTTGAAAATAAGCAAAAGGGGGACTCCCTGGATTAAAGTAACTATCCATCTCTCTCTTCTTCAATCATCTCATCTTTTCTGGCTCATGCCCTGGTGCATAGAGGATCAAAGGTACAATTTTTTGAAACACAGACTTGGATGGTAAATCACACTTCTGTCATTTATCAGTTGTGTGACCATGGGCAGGTTCCACGGTACGTCCAGACCTCAGTTGTGTCAATAAGAAAAGGATATTAATAATGCCTTCCCTGTGAGTTAAGGCCTAGGGATAATGTTCATGGCACAGAGCAGGAGCTCTACAAATGGCAGTTTTAGTATCACTTTCCCTGGGAAGCCTTCCCACACTACTATTGCCTTCATTAAATACTGCTCAAACCACAAGTTTTAAAGGTCAGTTAATAATTCACCTTGTATTAGTGTGTTCATATGTGTTTGTCTTTTCTTTACACTAAAATTTAACTTAGACAGGGACTACATCCAACATTTCTTCTCTCTCCCTCACAACATCCAGAAACAATCTGGAACTCTTGTAGAAGTGATCATTAAAGGTACGAATGAAGCAGAATAGTATGTTACTTAACAGTATCATTTCTGGGGGCATACAGATAGGAGTTTGAATCTTGTCTAGGCACCCCCTATACAAGTAAGTGATTTCACTA
>NW_016107919.1:44111-63638 GCF_001604975.1 Cebus imitator | reverse complement strand
TGTGTGTGTGCGTGTGCATGTGTGTGTGTGGTGGTGGTGGTGGTAATCATGATAGGGTGTTGGTTGAAAATACCAAAGGAGTGTTCTTCGAAGTTCAGAGTTTCCTGAGTGAGGACTCAGTCAGAAAAAGTGGCTAAAAGTTCCAGTAAGATGGAATGAGCGCAGTACTCAAAAAACAGGGTACAACCAGCCAACGGGAATTGGGCCATAGAGGAAGAGGTAATTGATATAATTCCATGTAATAATGGGTCCTGAAATGCTGGAATGTCTTCTTAGCCCATGGACAGCTACAAATCATCTGTATGCAGCCATCCCTTGGCAAGTATGTTTCTTTATATTCCCACTCCTCATCTCTGCACAAACTCCTCACTCCCCTGACCAAGGCCTTTCCTATCCCTCCAATCGAAAAGTAAACTAAGCTTAGATGTTACTCACAGTGTGGTATGAATTTTTTGGATGTATTTGTGCTTTTGAAAGTGCTTATAGTTTCAAAGCTTAGTAGACAGAGACAGCGACAAACCTACTTAGGCTGCTAATGAAATTATAGTCACTCTGCAGACCTGTGAAGAGGAGCAATTTCTGGGGCAGTTGAGCTTTGCTAGGAGGCATAATATCACTCTCTTGTAGGTCAAGAGCCTGTACCCATTGGAAGTCAATGAAAAATTCAGCCCATTAGAGCATATCCCTAATGGGTTGGTGCACTGGAAGCTAGGCTTAACTTTCCCTTAAAATAAGTAAATAATAAGTTCCTTATGAAAAAGCATGAAGAACATTTAATGAAAATGAATTATCCCTTGCCACCAGAGAGGTGGAGCCATTGGAGAAAGTGATTCAAAGAGTTTCCCCGATATGAGATATGAGGCATATTCACCCCCATCAACTTTATCCATTGGCTTGCCAATTATTCAAGCTTTGATATGTAGAAAGCCCTTGAATACACTAAGCTCTTGTACTCCTAAGCCCAAAGGCACCCCACACCCGACACCCTGTCCATTTGCCTAGGTTGCATAGGCAAGGGTTAATATTACAACTGATGAAAATTGCACAGGCCAGCTAAGTTGATTTCTTCCCCCTGGGATCACCACAAAGAAAAACGCCCCCATACTGGAGTGAGAAGACTCATCCCATAGATTGCCCTCCAACCAAAATAAACACAGCCTGGGAGATCAAAGACCAGAGAGCCCCACTGGCTCCAGGGAAAGTAAAGTCAATACCCTAGCAGGGGGGAAGAATTGCTTCACTCACCCTGGAACCTCCAACCCCAGGGAGGTGGTGGAAGGGTGGCACCCCACATGACCAATGCTGAAATAGGGAAGGAAGAGGAATGTATGATGGGACTAGGAGTTTGAGTGAGAGATATAAGGAAGGAAGGGCAGTAAGCAGGCACAGACGCTGGTGGCCACCAGAAGTTTGAGCCTCTTTGGCAGCAGGAGGCTGGAAGAAAGGACAAAAGTGGCTCTGGCTGTGATGGGGATCTTACTGGGCCTGCTACTCCTTGGGCACCTAACAGTGAACACTTATGGTAAGGCAGAACGTGGGGTCCTGGCTGCCACTGCTGGCTTAGGCAAAGGCTGGGGCGGGGGGTGGTGTTTAATACCTACCAAGGAAAGCCTGTTCCTGTTGGGCAGGTGAGTGTTCTCAGCCAAACTCTGCAGGTTCTCTCAGCCTTCAGCAAAAGGGATGGAGGTAGTTGAAGGCTGCTGAAGAAGCCAGGAGGCAAGGTTGGGCAGAATTTGAAAAAGGATTTTCTCTTGGAAAACACTGGCGTGATTTTCTAGGGCTCGTGTCTCAGGGGCATCAAGAAGGCTCCCAATGACACTTGAATTTTTGCCCCATCTGCTGTCTCATCTAAAATTCTAACATTAGATTTAACCCATCTGCTTTCAAGCTTTGTTGTCTGTTGAAATATACAGACCCCAAAGAAGGATTGTTTTTTAAGAGTTGAATGGGAATACAGAAGTAACCTATACCACCCTTCATTGTCAGGAACAAATGCTCAGAAACATTCAGTAGTTACTAAGATATCACTGTTCACTACCTTCCCAGACCATCTAGTCTGTCAGCAGCTCCAACTGTTAGAAAGTTCTTACTTGTATTGAACTAAATCCAGTTCCCTCTGACTTCCATCCAAAAGCCCCAGCTCTGCTTCTTGGAGCTACGCAGAACATAGCTGCTTGCTTGCCCTGTGACAGCCCTGCAAAGACCTGAGGACAAATACTGTGTCCCCTTGATTCTTCTCTCCTTCAAGCTGAAAAGCCCCAGCTTTTTCAACTGGTCTTCATAGGACTTGGTTTCTTACCCGCTCCTGGACTAATTCACTTCCCTGTAGGCATGGCTAAATTTGTCTAGGCTGTTTATGGGCTTGACACAAATCCCAAATGAGGATGGACTATTCCATAGTAGCATTATTGCCTTGAAGCTTGGGAAGCTCTATCCTCATTTACACTCCTGAGAAGTGAGATGGATTTTCAGGAAGCTAAACCTGTGTAACAGCTAAGTAAGATCCAATATAGGGTAAAGGAGGTTTTTGCTGCTTCCCTACTCTCCCTAGAGAAAAAGGATGGATGGGTGTCAGTTTGGTGTCACTTGTGAAGTCAGTAAGAATCCAGCTTTCCATGGCTGACTCTAATTCGGTTACCCTATCCTGAGACTCTGTGACCCATCAGACTGTAAAATGTCAGAGCTGGAAAACACTCTGGATTAAGTTATCCAAGAGAAAAAATAATTTGCCCCCAAGCCAAAGAGCATTAGTGGCAGAGTTAATGCTCCTGAAAAATATTTTTCTTTCTGTAACTACCATACTTCCATTCTCTAGTGGGTTTTATAATGTATCTCTCTACCTTCTCCAAGTCTGTTGGTTTCAGCTAGGGCTCAAGCCTGGGGCTTGAGGGAGGATTTTAGAAATGTTAAATTTAAATCCTATGTATGTGTGTATGCGTGTGTGTGTGTGTGTGTGTGTGTGTGAGAGAGAGAGAGAGAGAGAGAGAGAGAGAACACTCATGTGTCTTGTTCTTTCCCCAGCCTGTGAGATTTCCAGACCTGGAAGCAGGCCTTCCATTTGTACATAGGATCTTACACTACAGACCTGAGGCTCAGGATATCCTGAGCTGCAAATAATATCTTCCCTCTTCCTGGACCTCATTGTTCCTAGCCCATTTGTACAGTGAGGAGGTTGACTTGGCTGGACTCAAAGGGATTTCGCAGCTGGACCGCTCTGTTGGACTGAGGCTTCACTGCTAAAAAGCCCGTAAGGGCCAGAATCAGCTGCTAACCTCTTCCTGTGGGGCTAAGAAATATGTCAAGATAATCAAAATTTTTAAAATTCTAATATTCACATTTTATAAACATTTTAAACATTTCAGAAACATTTTATAAACATCTATTATATAAGCTAATCCCCTATCCAGGAAGCATCCAAGGAATGGGGGAAGGGAGAGAAGCCAGTCATGTTGGGGATAGACACATGGAAAATGTCACCCTCTTTGTGATGATGGGAGGAGGTTATTTAGAAAGAGACCTAGAATGGATCTTATAAAGGAGCACACACATAGTAAATTCAGCCCTTCTTTTTTTTAGTACCATTACACAGGCCTCAGACATCTGATTTTATAAGTAGGCTCAGTACTGTCCTCTCTTTGTCAAGCCAGATTCTCCTTCCACAAAGCTCCTTGAGTCAATATCCAGCCCTGGTCTTTCTCCTGAAAGGAGAAACACAATCATTTCCTGAGGGAGGAGAGCAAGGCTTGGGAACGATGAGAAAGGTTTTTCCAGAAAGCAGCTGGCAGATGGGAGCATCTTTTTTCAGACAATCATAGGATAATATATAACCCTAGGATAACATCCAGAAGCCATGTCAGGTAGGCCCAGGTAAGGAGTTGTTGGTTTCAATTGTGACTGATGGTTTAATAAATTAAGAAAATAAGAAAGCAGCATAGCATCTGAAAACCTGTATTCTAGGCCTCCAAGCCCAGCTTTGACCTTGCTATCTATGTGACTTTGAGCAAGCATCTGCCTATCTCTGGGCCTCAGCTTACCCATATGTACCATGAGGGAATGTAACTAAGTGATTTATAAAAGATCTTCCATCTATGTCATTCCAGAAGGCTACAAATTTCATCCTCTTTGGTACCTCAGCCCCTGCTATACCAAGTGCCTTGCCAGATGGTGGTTTTGAGGTATCCATAATGGGCACAGTGCTCTGCCAAGAGATGGGGCTTTCCTGAAATGAATTTTTCCTACCCAATCTTCCAGGAAAATCATGAGTATTGTTTAATTTGGCCAACATTTCACATTGGCTGCCAAGACAGTCCTGTCATTGGAGGCACAGTGTCCTATGTCATCTGCAGCTGCCCTGCAATTCACAGACAACCTAGTACCTGCCCATAACTCAGTAGATTATATCAGACAGGGGAGAGTGTTTCCTTACCTTACCATGTGATGAGTTCTGATTCAGGTCAATATTAAAGCTGACAATGTTCCAACCTAATGAATCTGTTTATCCAGGGGACGACATATTGAAGACTGCTGTAGCATAGGAATAATTTAAGACAAATACAAGAAGTTGCACTTAGGGCATGAGACATTTATCCAGCACCCACTGCATGCCAGCTATATGCTAGGTGCTTTCACACATGTGAACTTATTTAATTTTCACAATTATCTGCCATGGAATCTTTATTATTACTTCCACTTTACTGATAATGACCTGAAATTCAGATAGGTTTAGTAATTTACCCAAGGTCACACAGAGAGATATGTGGTAAGGCAGACCTTGGGCTTAGATCAGTGTTATTCCTACTACACCATGCAGTCCTTCACTACACCCCTGCTCTCATTAGGAGCTCCTACTAGATTCTAAGGGCACCACAAGGAAAGGTAGAAAGTATAAGTCAGTGCTATTGTGGTTAAACTCACTTTGGAGATTGGAGAACACAAGGAATAGTACAATGTCCTTTTCCTTGTGATGTCCTGTACCTGTAATCCAGTCTCTCTTTATGCAACTAATGAAGCAGGAGGATAGAAGAACAAGAAAAAGGAGAAGGAACAAAATAAAGGAAGAGAAGCATAATGAAAGAATGGGTGGAAGGAATAAAGGAGGAAGAAGAGAAGGAGGAAGAAAAAAGTGAAAGGAGGAAAAACGCCATTTTGGGAACTCTAGTTACCAATTCTGTCCTGTTCTGACAGAGGAGTCAAGCCTGACCTACTTCCAGAAGTGATGTTGAAAATTGAGAAGTTGAGACTAGCTAGCAATGTTCTTGACAGACCAGACTGAGCTTTGTGACAATTTCCAGCAAATTCCCAGAGAGGGGAATACAAGCCAGGCCTTGCAGTTCTCCAAAGGTCAGAAGGAAGACACGCATACACAAAGACAAAGGCATTTTCAACTGTTCCAGATATCCTCAAAGCAGAATGCTGCTTTATTGCCCGAGAGGGGAATATGAGAATGCTTTTCAGAGAAGAGGAGGGACATTGGGAAGGTCCAGGGAAAGATTAATGGGAAATAACCTATTAAACCAAGAGACTCAGATAGTTTTCATGGTGTTTAAAAATGGTATGTTTGTGCTTGCATGTGGCCAAAAATATGTATGAGCATGTGTGTCCATGATAATGAAAAGCTGTATCTACAATCACATGGAGGCAGGAATTATCTATAGCACAGTGAAAGCCACTACCTGGTGAAAATTCAACACCAGCTGGAATATATAATTATTTAACTTCTATTTCCATTATAGTCTATTAGCACTGGACCACCCAAGATTAGGAGGGACCTTAAAGAGCAATGCTAAAACCCAAACAAAGCCTAGAACTTCCCCAGTCAGCTTAACCCATCCATAGACAGCTCTGATTAATCATAAAGTGCATTTTAAGGCAAACCAACCCTTCTGTGATATGGAAAGCAAAAAAGAGTAACATAAAAATTAATAGAATTAGGAAAATAGGGCAAACCAAAATCTGCCCCTCTTGTATTCCCATTCGTACATCTGAATTCTGCTCTCTGCCAAACTTGAAACTCTCCAGGGAGTATGTAGTGGATCTAGCAACATGAACTTAAGTTTATTTATTCCTTTCTACTCAAGGGCTTTTTCTTGGCTAAAATATGCTATTGATGTTCTAAGAGTCCCTGGTGAGGGCAGAGGCTAGAGGCTTGACTTTAGTGTCTCTATTAACAGAAGTTCTGATGCTGGACAGCACCTTCTAGGAGTTAGAAAGCATACACTCAACCCATCCAAAACATGTCATCTTCCGTCTGCTTGATTGAATACTGGGAATTCTAGACTCAATAAAAGACTTTTATTCAGTAATACTTCAGATCTTTGAAACCACCTCTCTTAGGAGAGACACGAATATATTGCCTAAATATACCCACCCACACTCCTGGTCCCAGTTAAATAACACAAAAATCTTTCAGAATAAGAGCTTATGAATAGAAAATTCTGATGGGAGGCAATGACCGTTTCAACGTCCCCACCTCCTTGCCCCACCCCCACCTCTAAGGGTTTCCCTCTCAAGCATGGCAAGAAGCAATCTCCCATTGCTTCTATCATCATCTCCACTACAGTCAGCTTCAGGATTTCACTCAGACCCTTTTCCTCTCCAGACCAAGAATCGATGAAATCATTTCCCCCTCAAAATGAAATTTTCCTGTGTATCCTTGCTAAGAACTAAGACAAACCAAAAGGAAAATAAACAAATAAAAGAGAAATTAGAAATTCAGGCTTACAAACCGCATGTCTCAAACTTAACAATAACTAATGATTTTGTTAAACAGGAATGTATATCCAGACTTCTTCCTCACACCGGGTTCCACCTCAGTATTGCCTTTTGCCTGTCTTCCAGAGAATATCTTAGGGTTGGGACCCTAGTCACTGAGGATTTGTAAGGGAACAAGAGAAGATAACAGGGGAAAGAGCCCTTTGTTGCTGAACCCCAAAGCCTCCATGTTTCTCCAGGTGCATATTTACACAAAATAAAATAGTCCAGACCCAATTGCTTAGCATTTTTGCTTCCATATCTCTTTTGGAAAATGTCAAAAGAAATTTTTTTCATGGATTTGCAGAATGACAGAGTTGATAGAATGTCTAGAGTGCATACCATTCAAACTCTCCATATTATATATGAAGTAAATTGATCTTCCATGGTAGGAAGATGACTTACCTGGGATCACCTCCATAGCAAGACAGTAACATAAAAAGGACTCGAAACTCACAAGATCTGAACAATGTTAAGGGCTTTTATCCTGAAGACTGGTTCTGAATGATGAGAAGGCTGTCAAAGAGTAAAAAGGCACAGGTACACAAAAGTGTGATAGAAAAAACGTTGAGTGGTGTTTCTCAAAAACATTTGAGGTCTTCCACTGCCACTCTAGTTGCCAGGTAGGTATGCCATGTATATTTGCTTCTTTTCTCTTTCCTCCCTCTTCAGGCCGTCCCATCCTGGAAGTGCCAGAGAACATAACAGGACCTTGGAAAGGGGATGTGACTATTCCTTGCACCTATGGCCCTCTCCACGGCTACACTCAAGTCTTGGTGAAGTGGCTGGTACATCGTGGCTCACACCCTGTCACCATCTTCCTACGTGACTCTTCTGGAGACCATATCCAGCAGGCAAAGTACCAGGGCCGCCTACATGTGAGCCACAAGGTTCCAGGAGATGTATCCCTCCAACTGAGTACCCTGGAGATGGATGACCGGAGTCACTACACGTGTGAAGTCACCTGGCAGACCCCTGATGGCAACCAAGTGGTGAGAGATAAGATTACTGAGCTCCGTGTCCAGAAACGTGAGTCACTGTGGGGTAGGAAAGCACTGATAATCAATGAATCAATAGAAGATGTTATTCTAGAAACTCTTGAAAAACCCAGAGGCCTTTGTTTATCTATACATAGGCTCTCTTCAGGTGTATGTGCTTATCAGACGAAGTGGATAGGCAGAGGATTCTTAGGGTCAGTGTTTCAAATTTAAGAAGTGCTGGGAAGGTTTCCTGACCAGTAAATAAATCTCTATCCCTTCAGTTGTCCCAGAAATGCCGGCATTCATAGCCTAGTTACTCTCCTTGGGCTCTGGGCTTTATAACTCAAAAATGAGTATAATTAATTTGTAGATAGATGCTGATAGAGAAACTCTGGGGAAAGGGAGGAAGAGGTTAGCCAGGGTAAGTTTGCTGGCTGGACAATTTTACAAAGGTCCAGCCCTGATAATCCAAAACTGCAGATAATCAAAGTCTCTACTTGAGCCCTAAAAAAAGCTACATTATTTTTAAAGGCCAGTTGATTTTTACCTCCAAATATCCCAAAACCCCAGGTAATACCAAAACGTACCTACCTTCAAAGGAAGTCATTTTATGTGTATTGCACTTTCCCTCCTATTTCCTCTAAAGTGGAGCCCCCTTTAGTTCCAGTTACAGATATATGCATGCCCTTATGCCCTACAAGAATGATTTGGCCTTGTGGTCCCATATCCTTATGACTGCCCAGTTTTCTGTCTTGTCTTTTCTTTGCAGTCTCTGTCTCCAAGCCCACAGTGACAACCGGCAGCGGTTACGGCTTCATGGTGCCCCAGGGAATGAGGATTAGCCTTCAATGCCAGGCTCGGGGTTCTCCTCCCATCAGTTATATTTGGTATAAGGAACAGACTAATAACCAGGAGCCTATCAAAGTAGGAAACTTAAGTACCTTACTCTTCAAGCCTGCATTGGTAGCCGACTCTGGCTCCTATTTCTGTACTGCCAAGGGCAAGGTTGGCTCTGAGCAGCACAGCGACATTGTGAAGTTTGTGGTCAAAGGTGAGCAGCCCTCTCTCCTGGTGAGCATCTTAACAGACCAGCTTGAACCAAAGATACCTCAAAATGTGCCCTTATGCAAAAGAAGAGTTAGGGGGGTAGGGTCTCAAGTAGGCAATGGTTGTACAATCACAAAGAAAAAAATTTGGGACTGGGGACAGCAGACATAGAAACATTGCCTGTCATGCCATAGGTTAAGTAGATGAAGATTATAAAGGAAAGAGTGAGATTTACTAGTACATTGTAATTGCCAGGCACAAAGTACAAGAACTTGACACACATTTTTAAATGAAATCCCCATGACTGTCCCATGAGATAGTTATCATTACTTTTATTTTATAGAAGAGGGCACAGAATCAGAAAGGGGAATCTACTTGCCCATGGTCTCACAGCAAAGAAGTATAAACCCGGATTTGCAGTCAGATTTCATGCTCTTTTTACTATGTCTGATTGTTTCTCATGGTTGAATCTATACCAGATCCTGGACATCCTTTGAAAGCTGTTGTTTTTTGTTTGTTTATGTGTTCTGTTTGTTTGTTATTGTTCTGCTTGTTTGATTAGGCTTGATCTAATATATTTACATGCTTCCTTTTAACTTCCCTTCCCCACTTCATTGTAAAGACAGATAGCAGTTTTGGTTGAAGTATCCTTGAAGATGGGCTCTGGTTAATCAAGACTTGACTATTTCTTACAGCACTGTCCTGAGAGCACTACAAACTATGATCGTAGGCTGAGTTTTAAATGAAGAGTCCAACAATGATATGTCCAGATGAATTTTCTTACCTTTTGAGAGGTCTCCTTGGAAAGAAAGACACACCAACAAGGCTACCATTGCCCAAAACATGTTGGAAACTAACTGATTTTAGAGAATTGCCCTCAGAACCATCTGAAAATTATTGTCCTCTGAGGATAGATCTGCATAAGGAGAGTGCATAAACCTAGCCCAAATGGCTTATCACCATTTGGCCTAGGAGACTGACATTTGTTTGAAACACCTGTGTTTGCCTGGAGGGATTTGTTTCCCAAAGTTAAACTGTAGTGAAGATGTGTGTGCTGTAGATCCTGGCTTGTTATTTTTGGGAGAAACAAGGGTGGTCCACCCTGAAACCTTATATAAACAGTGTCATAGTTCTCTAATAGCCAATAGCCTGGTCAAGCAGAGAGGGCAAGGAATGACCAGAAAGCCCAAGAATGTATTCTTTATAGAGACTAACTGAACATTCTTGCCTTTCTGTGAGTTGCTTCTTCTCAGACCATCTGGGCAAGAACTTGCTCACAGTAAAACAGCCTGTCTATTCCTTCTCACAGTCAATGTGCTATTAAGCAGTGCTCGTTATTGCCCCCTACTGATAGATAAGAAAACTGAGGCTCAGGGAAGTTATTCTCAGCCTTCCACTCCTCCCAGCTCTGTGAGCCAAGGGAAGCGTTCCTTGCTACCTCTACCTGCCTCCCTGTTTACCCTAACCTGGTCCCATGAGTCGGATCTCTTTTCACCTCTGCCCTGCAGAACTCTCAGCCCTTTGCCCTTCCACCTCACTCTGCACTGTTCTTTATTTCTAGAATGGTTCTGGAGGCCCTGCCTTTGCCCATGTTCTTAGACTGCTGAGCTTTGCTGACAAACAAAACAAAACACAGATATGAACTGACTTCACTTTAATTTTATGCTCTGTGACATCCACTGCCTGACCCCATACTGTGTGTCAATCTATTTTCTCATCTTTGTCTCATTCCTTGTAGCAGTTTTTCAGAACATTTACACCTTATTTCAGGCTCCCAGCCCTGCTCCTAAAAGATAAAGTAACTTCCTTCTTCTGTAAGAAGATCCAGGCCCTCTTCAGATGTGAATTTTATCAAATACCCTCCTCTCTGCCTTGATATTTCCCTATCCATTTCCTCTTGGCTCAGAGTAAGGTATGCTTTGCTCCTTTCCACAGCAAGCCCCTTCTCTTGAACTCTTAACATCAACTACTCCAATGCCCTGCAATGCCCTTTATCCTCTACCTAATCCAAATATATGCATGTATAATATATGTATATATGTCAGTATGCAAGCCTAATACATACATATATATGTATATATATACATATATATAATTTTTAAAAAATCTTTATCCCATCTGCCATCCCATCTCTCCTACGGTCACTACCAACCTTCTCAAGAAGGTAGCTTCTAGCAGATGAACATCTAAATTCATTCACCACAAAATAACTTTGTAATCTGGGGTCATCATTAACCTCCATATCACCAAATCTCAAGACCTCTCCATTCATACTTTTCCTCCTCAACATCTCTGTGGTAGTGGATCCTGTTGGCCATTTCTTCTTCCTCAAAATTATTCCAATTACTGCTATCAATGACATCAATTTATCTTGGTTCTCCTAAGACCTTTCTGAAAGATCCTTCTTAGACAACTTTGCTGGCCCTTTCTTCATTCACTCCTTAATTGTAAATGTTCTCAAAGACTCAATTCTTATTCACCTCTGCATGTATTTCTATATTATCAGGAAATTTTATTTACTTCTATAACTTCAAATATCACCTGCAGGCTGGTGACTCTCAAACCATAATATTATCTGTAATTTTTCTTCTGACTGCTAAATCCCAGTGTCTAGTTACCTTCATGAAAGCTTCATTTCTAATCGCAGCCTGTTCAAAACCGAATGTATCTTTTACTCGCCAAACCTGTTCCTCAAACCTGTTAGAAAACACAGCAGTATCATTGACTCCTCCTTCTCCTTTACTTCACACGGTCAAGTAATCATCAAGATCACCAAGTACTGGGAATTCACCTACTGAATCAGATCCCTTATTAGGCTCTTCCTTTCTCTTCCTGTACCCTCATGGTCTCATATTCTTTTTTAAAAAACAATTTCAATCATCTTCTAAATGCTCTCTCCATGTTAATACATTCTTATGAAATCATCAACTTATTCAATATTTATTGAGTACATACTTTATGTCACTAGATTATAAAATTCAAGAGTGCAGAATTCTACCTGTCTACTTCATGGCTGATCTCCAGAGTCCACCAAAGTATTTGGCACAAGAAGACACTAGACAGCAGATGAATGCTGTATTTATTAATGAATGGGCAAAATATGCTACTCCGTCACCTTCAAAAATCCTACCACACTGTTGTCAGAATTATTTCCCCAAAAAACAGACTGAACAATTTTCACCTCTGTTCACGGAAGTAAACCTTTCTCAAAAGGTGTGTAACCTTCTGTTACACCCCATGGATCCTTCCAACCAAAGAACAAAGCCCAAACTCTTTTACTCTGTTTTCAGCCTACCTATGCAGCTTTATCTTATGTCTCTCCACATCTAAAACATAGCATGCTGTTTCCTCTATCTGCAGTATTACTCCTCCTTCTCAGCCTAAAGAAATTCTATTGACCTGTTACTGATATCTTCTTTTTGCATTGAGATGTACCTTACATTCTTTAAAAAAAATCAACATTTAAAGTATACAATTAGGTGGTTCATATGTTTGTGTGACTGTCACCATTACCTAATTCCAGAAAATTTCAATCACCCTAAAAGAAAACTCTGGACTCATTAAGCAGTCACTTTTATTCCCCTATCCCTTAACTCCTAAAAAACACTAATCTACTTTCTGTCTCTAAGGATTCACCTATTACGAATATTTTATATAAATTGAAGCATACAATACATAACCTTTGTTTCCTGTTTTCTTCTACTTAGCATAAAGTCTTCAAGGTTCATTCATGCTGTAGCATGTATCAGTACTTCACCCTTCTCATTGCTAAATAATATTCCATTGCATGGATATATCACATGTTATTTATCCATTCTTCAGTTGATGGGCATTTGGGTTTTATCTACATTTTTGGCAATTATAAATAATGCTGCTATGATTGATCATGTAAAAGTTTTTGTGTAGACATATGCTTTTAATTCCTTTAAGATATATGACTGAGTGGAATGCCTAGGCCATAAAGTAATCCCATGTTTAACTTTTTGAGGAAGTTTCAAACTCTTGCCCAATGTGGCTGCCCAATTTTCCTTTTCCATGAGCAATATATGAGGGTTGCAATTTCTCCACATCCTCACCAGCACTTGTTATTTTCTGCTTTATTTTTTAGATTATAGTCATCCTAGTGGGTTTGAAGTGCTGTCTCATTGTGGTTGTGATTTGCATGTCACTGATGACCAATAATGTTGATCAGCTTTTTATGTTATTATTGGAGAACTACCTTTTCAAATACTTTACTCATTTTAAAACTGGGTTGTTTGCTTTTTAGCTGTTGAGTTATAAAAGTTCTTCATATATTTGGAATACTACACCCTTATCAGATATTTTATTTGCAAATATTTTCTGATTTTATATATTGTATTTTCCCTTTCTTGATAATGTTCTTTGAGGAGGTAGGGTGTTTAATTTTGATAAAGTTCAACTTATCTATTTTTTTCTTTTGATACTTGTGTTTTTGGTGTCATGTGTCATAATCTGTTGCCAAACTCAAGTTCATGAAGATTTATTCCTTTGTTTTATTTTATGAGTTTTATAGTTGTAGCTCTTACATTTGTGTCTTTGATTCATATTCAGTGAATTTAGTGTGAAGTAAGAGCCCAATTTCACTCTTGTCCATGTGGCTATCCTGTCGTCCCAGCACCATTACCTGAAGAGACTGTACTTTCCCATCATACAGCCTTAGCAGCCTTGTTGAAAATCAATGATTAATGATATGTAAGCTTAATTCTAGGCTCTCAATTGATTAAATTTGTTTCTAGGTATTAGTTTTCATGCTATTGTAATGGAATTTTTTCTTAATATCATTTTTTGATTGTTCATTGTTAATGTAGAGAAATACAACTGATTTTTGTGCATTGTTCTTGTGTCCTGCAACTTTGCTGAACGAATTGATTGGCTCTAGTCATTATTTTGTGGATTTTTAAGAATTTTCTATGTATGACTATGTCATCTGAAAATGGATATAGTTTTATTTCTTCCTTCCCAGTCTGTATGACTTTTATTTATTTTTCTTGAATCATTTATCTGGCTAGTACTTCCAGTATAATGGTGAATAAACACGAAAAGAATAAACATCCTTGTCTTGTTCTTGATCATACAGGAAAAACATTCAATGTTTCACAATTAAGTTTGATGTTAGCTATGGATTTTTTGTAGATGTCCTTCATCAGGTTGAGAAAGTTTCCTCTATTCCTAGTTTGTTGAATATTCTTATCATGTGAGGGTATTTTATCATGTAAGGATTGTGTCAAATACCTTTTCTGTGTCTATTGTGATGATGGTGTGCCTCTCCCCTTTTATTCTTTTTTTGATGTCTCTGCTTTCATATTAGAGTAATATTGATCTCATATACTGAGTTGAGAAGTATTATCTCACTAATTTTTTGAAATAATTAGTAAAGATTTAGCATTAATATTTCTTTAAATGTTTGATAAAATTCACAAGTGAAGCTACATGTATCTGGCCTTTTCTTTGTTGGTAGTTGTTCAGTGAGCAATTCAATTTTTTTCCTTGTTCAAAGTCTGTCTTTTCAAGTTTTTTATTTCTTCTTCAAAAATTAATTTTTGTTATTTATTACTAATTTCATTTCATTGTGGCTGGAAAACATACTTTGTATTATTTTGGTTTATACAAATTCACTGAGATTTGTTTTAGAACCTAACAAATCGTCTATTCTAGATAATGTTCTATGTGCACTTGAAAATAATGTGTATTCTGCTGTCTCTTGTGTGTATTCTGTATATATGTATTAGGTCTGGTTGGTTAACAGTGTTGTTCAAGTCTTTAACTCCCTTGCTGATCTTCTTTCTAGTTGTCCTGTCTGTAATTAAAAGTAGAGTGTTAAAATCTCAAGCTATTATTGTTCAGTTGTCTATTTCTCCCTCCAATTATATCAGCTTTTGCTTTATGTATTTTGGGGTTGTGCTGTTAGAAGCATTTCTGTTTGTAATTAAAGTGCCTTTATGATGGATAGTTTTATCATTATAAAATGTCCTTTCTTGCCTTTTCTAACAATTTTTGTCTTAAAGTCTATTTTGTCAAACATTACTATAGGCAGTTCTATTTTGGTAACTGTTTGTGTGGTATATCTTTTTCTGTCCTTTTGCTTTCAAATCACTCATATCTTTGAACCCTAAGTGTGTAAAACATATAGTTAGATTGTTTTTTAAACCACTATGCCAATCTTTGCCCTCAAATGTGAGTTTAATCCATTTACATTTAATGTAACTACTAAGATATTATTCATGCCTGGTATTTGCTATTTGCTTTCTATGTATCTTATGTATCTCTTATTTTTCCATTCCTGTACTACTGCTGTCTTTAGTGTTAAGCAGATAATTTCTAGTGTAGTAGGTAACTCCTTTGTTGTTTACTTTACTACATACCTTGAATACTTTTGGTAGTTTCTCTGGATATTGCCATTAATTCTTAGTCTACAATTTAATCTGGATTTATACTAACTTGATTTCAATAGTATACAAAAACTTTATTTCTATATAGTTTCATTCCTCCTTCTTCAATGTCGTTATTAGAAAAAAATTACATCTTCTTATATTATAATCACATCAACATAGATTTATAATTATTCCTTTATGTGGTGTCTTGTCAAACAGGAAAAAAAGAAGTTACAAACAAAAAAATACATCTACACTCTACATATACTTCTGTAGTTACCTTTGCTGGTGCCTTTTAATTTTTTTTTTTTCATCTTGATTCAAGTTACTATCTACTTTCCTTTTATTTCAGCCTAAAGAATGTTCTTTAATATTTCCTGTAGGTCAGATCTGCTGATGATTAATTCTCTCAGTTATTGTTTATCTGGGAATGTCTTACTTTTTCCCTCATTTTTGAAGGGTAGTAATAATATAGAATTATTGATTTATAGGGTATCTCTTTCAATACTTTATTTCATCCTGCTGTCTTCTGATCTCCATTATTTCTAATGAGAAATCATCTATTAATCTTATTAAGAATCCCCTATATATGATGAGTTGCTTCTCTCTTTCTGCTTTCAGTATTCTCTCTTTGGCTTCGGCTTTCCACTATAATGTGTCCAGGTGTGGATATTTTTTAGTCTATCATACTTAAAGTTTGTTGGGCTTCTTAGATTTTGAGATTATTGTTTTTCATCAAACTCAAATATTTTCTGACATTATTTCCTCAAATATTCTGTCTTTTTCTCTTATTCTTGTCTACTATGACTCTCATTACATGTATGTTGGTAAACTTGATGGTATCCTACAGGTCTATGAGGTACTATTCATTTTTCTTTGCTCATGAATTTTCATTCCTATTACTCTAACTGAATATCTTTAATAGTCATATCTTCAAGTTTACTGTCTTTATTATGCTTGCTCAAATCTGATCTGGTGAATTTTTCTACCCTTTGGTGAAGTTTTCCTTTTAGTTATTGTTTTTTGACTCCAGTATTTCTATTTGGTTTCTTTTTAAAATATCAGTCTCTTTATTGATATTATCTATTCTGTTTGAATCATTTCCATTCTTTCTTTTTGTTATTTAGACATGTTTTCCTTTATTTTTTTAACATATTTTAATTGCCTTTTCTACCAAATACAACATCTGTGCTTCCTTGGAGGCAGTGTCTATTGATTGACTTTTTACCTGTTTATGGGATACGCTTTCTTGTTTCTTTGCATGTCTCATATATTTGGTTAAATATTGGAATTTTTAAGCAACACAATGTGGCAACTGTGAAAATCAGTTTCACTTTCTCCTCAGGGCTTGTTGTTGACATTCTTTGTTGTAGTAGTTGTTTTTTGTTTAGTAACTTTTCTGAACTTTTTCTGTTTAGTTGTCTTCTGTCTTCTTTGTCATGGATGGACACTGAAGTTTTTACTTTGTTAGCTTCGTGGTCAGCTAATAATTAGATAGCGATTTCTTTGTTTATTTATTTCTAAATGGAATCTTGCTCTGTCACCAGCCTGGAGTGCAGTGGCATGATCTCGGCTCACTGAAACCTCCAACTTCGGGTTCAAGTCATTTTCCTGCCTCAGCGTCCCAAGTAGCTAGAACTACAGGTGCACGCCACCACGCCCAGCTAATTTTTGTATTTTTAATAGAGACGGGGTTTCACCATGTTGGCCAGGATGATCTTCACATCTTGACTTCGTGATTCACCCACCTTAGCCTCCCAAAAGGCTGAGATTACAGGTGTGAGCCACCGCGCCTGGCTGGATAGAGATTTATTTAACCTGGAACAAATAAATCTCCTAGTCTTTACCAAAAAGCTATATTGCTTTTTGAATCATGTCTTCAATACTAAACCAGGCGGTTTTCAACTGTGCCACAGCCATCACTTCCTGCTTATGCCGAACTTCTAAGCTAGCCAGAGGGAGCAGCTTATCGTTCTCTCATGTCTTTCCTGAGCAGGCACACAGCCCTATGCTTGTGTGTGGCCTTCTAGTTTCCCAGAACTGTGTCAGAACTTTTCAAAATCCCTATGAAAATCTTATTCTTCAACTCTTTTTAAGGCTATTTTGGTTCATTTTTTGTTTCTCTCACCTATTATGCATTGCCTCAGGCAGCTGTGTGACAAATGCTACTCCATCCCTGAGGAGAGGCTCTTAGCACTGAGTGACCAATAAAACAACTCTTTTGAGTCAGGTCTTTCAGGGAACCACCAGACAGGCCAAATAATGGCAATTGTTCAAAAATGAAGTTTGTTGGGCTCACTCCAGCACCTGGAATAAGGTTGGATCTATGTTCAAGATGCCCTCTGAGCTAGAGGGGGTAAGGGGACTAGAATAAGTTAAAACAACTTAAAGCTTGTTGTTCTTACCAAAACTGCAGTATTTTTCTTCCATAAATCCTCACTAAGTTGCTGCAAACCTTTGGCTAATTTGCAAAATTCTGAAAAAAGCTGATTTGTGTCAAATTTTGCATTATTTTACTGATTTTGTTAAAGGGTAAATTTCTGAAAGTTATTATGCCACCATTTTCATTAATGCCACCCATTGCCACCTTCTTTGTGATACTTTCTAAGTTTCTCTCAAGAGAATTAATTACTAAGTCTTAGCTAGAAGTTAGTAAAAATAAAGTATATTTTTCCATACAAGTTGACTAACCCTCTGAACTCTAGCTACAGGTTCCTTCGAGATCTATGAATCGTGGTTTAAAAATTCTCTTCTAGATTGATGTATGAAAGATAAACAAGCAACACAGGACTTACCAGCATCATAACAGCAATGTTGAGACAAGTCCAAGTATGGACCTGACTGGCCTTTACTTACTTCCCAATTCCCCTAGGGCATTAAGCTATTCACCCAAGGGTACAAGATCCCTCGAATGAGTTCCCTTTTCCTTGCAGACTCTTCAAAGCTATTCAAGACCAGTACTGAGGCACCTACAACCATGAGATACCCCTTGAAAGGTGAGTTTTTCTAGGGTTTGAGGGAGTCATAGAGGTCCAAAATGGTGTCATGGTAGCCAAGGAAGGAATCACAATGCCATTGAATGGCTAATAAATAGTCACTTGGTTTCTCAGAGACAACATAGCAGTAAAGGAATGGAAACAAAAGAAAGGTAACAATGCTGAATATATACTCTTCTTTTTGGAAACTTCTGAGGCAAAAGGAAGGAAAGAGTTAGAATACTCCCATCGGAAATACAAGAAAAAAGAACACTGAATTCTATTCTGCTCCTAGTTTGACTTGCTGTGTGACTTTGGGCATATTACCTCCCCTTAATGGTTCTTCTTCTCACTTCCCACCCCTAACGGTAAGAAATGAAGATGCCTCATCTCATGGTACTAGTGGTTGATAACATGGCCAGGCACTCTGGAAGGTCCAGCACAAACGGCTAGAGGAGGACTCCAACATTTGTAATCATCTCCTACCTCTCAGTTTTTTGATAGAAAAGAGATCCCTGACCCTATTCTTTATATTCATAGCAACATCTACAGTGAAGCAACCCTGGGACTGGACCACTGACATGGATGGCTACCTTAGAGAGACCAAGCCTGGGCCAGGTAAGAACACTGTCAGGGTTTCTATCTTTCCTTCTTGACTCTAAGCTTTGTGACTAAAAATTCCCATTATAAACACTGTTCTACAGCACTGAACTCTGCAAATCATTACCTGCTATGTACCAAGCAATGGTCAAGGACCTGAGGATGGGTGAGGTGGGTGGGAGGCAGAGGGAGAGATCGATCCAGGGATGAGCAAACTCAAAATGAGGTTAAGGGCAGTGGTAAATGTGTCCTTTATTTAGTTCTCAGTTGCCATAGTAATATACTTTCCCAATATTCTGGACAAGAATAGGGATAGGGCCATTATAACATCATGACCTCAGCCAGGTAAGGATAATGGCAGAATCTCATTACTTGAGCTCTTAACCAGGGTTCTTCCAGCAGCTCAAAGCTGCTTTGTGATTCCTCCAAGGCCTTAAAGATTCCCAAGTTAGGGTCTCAGAGATTCAAATCCCAAGTAAATCTTTTGTGTTTCACCTACATCTGATAGTCAATTGGTATGCACTGACATGACTACATTGACTGTTGAAATAATAGAACACTCTCACACAAATTGATAATTAGCTGCTCTCCTTAACCCCTGAGCCCTCCATTATCACCTGGGCTGCCTTGGCCCATTACTCAGAACATTCTAGACCACTCCGATGGTCATGCAACAAAAGATAGACTAAGGAATCTCTAAGACTCCAGGTCTACAGCAGGCATGTGTTGGGATTGGTTGAAATTAAATAGTTTGATAACTCTCACTCCTGGTACTCATTCTCT
>NW_016107919.1:42806-44051 GCF_001604975.1 Cebus imitator | reverse complement strand
TGGACTTCCAAATGCTCTTTGTACCTCTCCTTTTCTACTTGCAGAGCTTTTTGGCTATCTCTGGGCATAGCTCAAACCTGTTTTATGTGCCACCTTTGCATTGCCATCTTTGGCTTCAAGACTTCCATAGCTCTATTCATCTCCCAGAAGAACATCTATTGGGAGAAGAGAAGTTAGAAAATGTCTCATGAAGAGTTGATTTAGAAAATGAGAAAATAACCTTCTGCAAAGTCTAAGCTCTCAGATGTTGCGTCTGTGCCCTATTTTCTCTACCAAGTTTTTCAGTACTTGACTCTCTTTTAAAGAGAATATTTCTTTGATTTGTAGCAGCTTATAACTTGAATTCTCTTAGTTCCAACAAGACACTCTAAGGACCACAAATACTGGATTCCTAGGACATAATATCTTTGAGTCTCATGAAAACAAGCCAGCTGCAGCAATAAATCCTAAGTACACTGAGATTCATTTCCATATGCCTCTCTATCCCCGATCTACCCTCTTAGATTCAGAATATTACAACTAAAAGTGCATTAGACTTCATCCAATCTTTTCATTGACCTTAAGGGGCAGCTAAGGCCTAGTGACAGTCAAGGATTTGGCTAAGGTCACTGTATTCATTTTTCCATGGCTGCTGTAAAAACTTACACCAAACCTAGTAGCTTAAAGCAACATAAATATATTATCTTCCACTTCTGGAGATAAGTCTGACACAATATCACTGAACTAAAATCAAAGTGTCAGTCAGAAAGACTGTGTTCCTTTTGGAGGCATTGGAGAATTAATTTCCTTGTCTTTTCCATCTTATAGAAGCTACCCACATTCCTTGGCTCATGGCCTTCTTCCTCCATTTTCAAAACTAAAAATGTAGCATTCTCAAATCTCTATTCCTTTTTATTGTGTAAACTAACATACTCACAGGTTCCAGGAATTTGGATGTGAATATCTTTAGAGGACCATTATTCTGCCTACAACAGTCATACAGCAAGTAAATATCAGATCTAGGACTGGCAGCCCAGTCCAGTTGATTCCTTCAACTTTTAGGCATAATGGGAATATGTACCTCAAGTGGCTCAGTGGAAATATGTTTTCAGGATGAAGGAAGCTGGGGACTTAACCAGAGAATATGATAGGAAGAATCTTTGTGGCTAGAAGTAACTGACCAGAATATTCATAAGGTGTGTAGCATTTTTGGTGAAGCTGGAAAATCAGGATATTATTTTCTTTTTCTTTTTTTTTTTTTTTTTC
>NW_016107919.1:19951-41281 GCF_001604975.1 Cebus imitator | reverse complement strand
AAAAAAAAAAACCCTAGCTGTCTCTCAATACCCAGTGCACTGGTCATTTTCCCTAGCGTTAGTGTTATTTTCTGTAGTAACTCTTACTCCCAAACAGCCTGATTTCTACCATGGGTCTCACAGATTTCCACCAGCAGAAGGGAGTCTTGAGTATCTCCTTCTCTCAGATCTCAAGTATAAGCTCTGGCTTTGGCCAGTTAACATGGCTATCACCATGAGACTGAACGTGATAGCAGAGATACCTCACATGGCCACAAACCCCAGGGGCACTAAAAGGAGAGTATTTCTCATAGTCTTGATGAGGTTGGGCATAAATGGTAACCACATTAAATTTTTTCTCTCTCAAAAACTTTCCATGGCTTCTCAAGGCCCAAGGAATAAAGGTCATATTCTATTCAATGCTCTCTGTGATCGTGCTCTAGCCAATTTTCTAACGTCCATCATTTCCTTATACCTAGTCTCATTTCCAGATTTTTCTCTTTCCTACTTCTCTATAAGGAAGATAGCTTTAGGGCATCAATTTAATTTAATATAATTACTGGGCATCTATTCTGTGACAGGCATTGAGCATATTCAGATGAAAAAGACATGACCCTTGCAGTACAAGAGCTCATAGGCCAATGGGGGAGGTAAGACACAGAAATGCAGGACTGTAGCACAAGGCAGAAGTCCTGTGGCTTGCCTTGTTTACTTTTTTGTCATTTAATGCTTGCATTTCCATTTGCAGCCCAGAAAAATTATAAGCACCTAGAGGGCAGTACTAAGAAATATCTATCTTTGTACCAACCTAAGCCTTTGAGCCTGTATGGAATACAGGACACTATTTCAGACACTAGGGGGCAATGGTGACCTATTTCATGGGTTTTCCTGGGTATATGGTGGGGGTGATTGCATTTGGGAATGGCTTGGGTCATGGTCATCAGCATCAGGCTAATCCAGCCCCTTCTTCCTGGTCTCTGGCCTGACAGTCAAGTTTCCCACAAGGACTCTCTGGGGATCTTTGGGGGAGATTCATGGTTAAAGAGCAGGTCCAGTTCCAGTGCCCTCCCCTTACCCATACCCAGAAACTGCTCCAGCCCAATATCCTGAGTCAGAGATGACAAAAAGGTTGTGCTTTTCCTTCCTTTCCCTGATAAATCTGCATCATTGTGTTTCAATTCACCTCTCCCACACCTCCCAGTTGTTGGAAAGCTGAGACATAAAATCTCCTTCTCTGTACCCTTCCCTCGTCTTTTAACTGGTATTGACCCTTGTCCACTTGCCATGAAAACTTCTGACATGATTCCTCCTTCTTTTCTAGAGCATGTCTGTGAAGCACCCAGGTAAGAAAGCCTCTCCTCTTCCGTTTTTGACCCTTCCCTGCCCCTAGTTTTGATTATATGTGGGAAACGTAGAGGAAACGGGGTGTGGCACAGACCGAATCCTAAGGCCAGAGGCCTTCAGGGTCAGGACATAGCTTTCTCCCCTGTCTCAGGCACCTCCTGAGGTTGTCTTGGCCCTCTGAACACAAAGGATAATTTAAATCCATCAGCCTTCTGCTCCCAGAATCTTTGGGAGGCAGAATCCTGAGAATTAACTGACAAGAATTGAGGCAGAAGGGTGGGAAACCAGGACCCCAGCCTGAAGCCCCTTCTTTTGGGTGGTGGGCTCTTGGGCCATAGGGTGCATGCCAGGGAGGCCAACGACTCTGGAGAAACCATGAGGGTGGCCATCTTCTCAAGTGGCTGCTCCAGTGATGAGCCAACTTCCCAGAATCTGAGCAACAACTACTCCGATCAGCCCTGCATAGGCCAGGAGTACCAGATCATCACCCAGATCAATGGTGACTACACCCGGCTGCTGCACACAGCTGCACGCAGTTCCTCCGTATTATGAGTTTCTGGCCACTGAGGCAAGAGTGTCTGTTTAAAATGCCCCACTAGGCCAGGATCTGCTGACATAATTGCCTGTACAGTCCTAGCCTTCTGCATAGCCACCTTCCCTGCTACCTATCTTCATGAATAGCCTCAAATTTCTGCCCTGCCAATAATGGGGCCCCTGGGAGTCACTGGCTTTGCTTTAGAATTTGTCAGATGCATTTCAAGTAAGTCAACTGCTGGATTTGGCCCTGGGCCCTTCTAGTATCTCTGCCTGGGATTTCTGGTACTCCTCTCTAAACACCAGAGGGAAGATACCCATAGCACTAGGACTTTATCATCATGCTTACAGGCACGATTCAACTTTGGCATCTTGCCACCAGAAGACGAGCGGGAGACTCAGCTCTGCCAGCTCAGAGGACCAGCTGCATCCAGGATCATTTCTCCTCCTTCAGGGCCAGACATCTTTTAATTGAGATTGTCATATCACAGACCAGGGTTCAGCTCTGCTCCTGCACTGAAAGTCTAATGTTCTGACTCTTAATGCTCAATAAATATCTAATCATAACAGCAATCTCAGTCGTGTTGTTCTTCTCTCACGGTATGGTAGGACCTACGAAACGTAATTAAAGTGAGACTAGTTAAGATGGTTGGGGCCTCTGAGAGTATGGATGTCACTTTTGGTTTTTTGGTCTTTCCCCTTCGCACACATGCCACTCCTACTTTACTCCACTGGTAAGCCCAGCTGGAACACCGTGAATATTTGATTACATAGTACTCGTCTGGCTTCCATTACCCCACTTACTATCCTGCCAGGTCCACCTGGATGATTCTTCCCACATCAAGTGGAAGCCTGGAAAAGAAAACGTCCTTCTGTCTCAGGGGACTATGAATGCAGAGATGAAGGGATTTCCTTCTTTCCAAAGTATGGATGCACCACTCCCAAGGATTTCACCTCTTTGAATCTTAAAATCTTGGGGGTAGTTGCATTTTTCACAGGTTATCTTCTTTACGCCATTTCTTACAATGTGAGGTGGGGTAAGGGCAAGAAAGCCTTTCTCTTCCAGCAGGAATAGGGTTAGGGGAAAGAGAGAGAAAGAGAGAGTTAGTGTGTGAGTTTGTGTGTGTACATAAGTTCCTGCACCTTTAAATAAGGCTCCTCTGTGGGAACCTGTTCTGACCCAGGTCTACACAGCTTTCTTTTCCCCATGTAATTAATGTCAAATCAACTTATGCACTCTTCAAAGAAGCTGCCATGTTGCTACTTCTGGTTCCCATGCAGCCCCAAAGGACAGCTCATGTTTCACAAGGTGCTGTTCCCCTTTTGCGATGATTACAGACTTCAAAATAGTACACAAAAGTAACAAAAAGGATCCCGCCACTTCACTAACATGCCAGATCCGTGGTAGAAACCTCAACATTTTCCTCTTTCCAGATGCTAGCTTCACCTAGTTGGTGAAAGGAACAACTCTTTCTTCCCCCTGGTGCTTACAAGCCTCTGAAATAGGGCCTCCACCCAGTGGAAACCTCACCTTCTTTCATGAAACAACTCTGTGTCCAGCCCCTACAGCCTTTGAAAATACCCATTATCTTTCCCTGCTGCCCATCAAAAAATGAGTTTCAGGTGTTGGGGAGAGAATCCTGGTTGCATTTTCACTAGTAAAATGAGCCACAAATCCAGGCACACTTCTCCGTAAGAGCTAAGGACTCCCAGGGATATCTCAAAATCATTCATCTTAAATAAAGAGCCTAGAGATTACTGATTCTAATACTCCCGTATTAGAGATGAGAAAATGAAGCTCAGAGAGGAACAACAACCAAGTTAGTGGTAGAATGGAGACCAAAAGTCAGCCCTGTGAACTCCTCAGTGCATATATTTATTGCAGCATCTGGATCTTCTTTGCTTCAAAGCTGAGAATTTTTTTTCAGATAGGACAAGCTAGTAAAAAATTCCTATGTATAGAGATAGTTCAAAGCTGCAGGACAGGCTAAACAAAAACCAGGTAACATGGGACCTTTCTTAGGCTGGTGGCTGGTTGGAGAAAGTAGATGAGTGAAAAGAGGAAAAGATCTCCAGAACAGACAGAAGGTGTGAAGTTTCTCTAGGATAGTTTCCCAAATTTTGCTTCATGGGCCATTAATACATGGGAAAAAATTGACATATGGGAAAAGTCTTTTTTTCCTGTGGGAAAAGAATTCATATCAGTTAAGTGTGGCAAATGCCTCATTCTACGGTTTCATCTTTGAGATTCTCAATGTAACATTACACTATTAAAGGCTCTGAAAAATCCTGTAATAAAACACCTGTATAACTGTGTAACCAAGTAATACTAAAATGTATTTGCCCTCTGAATCTTCTCTTTTGTCCTTTTCTTCCAGCCCTTGACAGTTTCTCAGGAAGAAAAAACCCTTCACGCTGGCTACTACGTAATATGCTCTATAACATTTGGTGTACGCAGTTTGATTTCTTGTTCAAAACCCAGGGTAGAATTTGGCCACAAGGCCTAAAGATAGTGGACTAGTGGAAAGTCAATCAATCAATAAAGGTTTATTTTTTTCTGTAACCAAAGTACTGGGCTGTGGTAGGGGAGACAGCAATCAAAGACACATAGCCTTGTCTTCTAGAAGCTCACAATCTAGTTGAAAATTCAAGAATACTCCCCTAGAAAAGTTCATTGACAATTCAAGAGGTGCTGTTAGACAGTAAGAGAGAAAGAGGCACATACCAGGGCCCAGGCAAGAAGTGCTTTGTGAGTGAAGAAGGAAAAAGTATAAGTTGATTTTTAAAAGTCTCTGGAAACACTGGACTTTGGCTAGGCCAGGAAATATGGGGAAGATTTGAATAGACAGAAATAAATGGGGAAAGTCTTCCTAGACGAAAAGACGTGGAAAAGGGAAGAGGTAGGCAAGGTCAAGGAGTATTTAGAAGCCAAGACTGAGCATCAAGAAAGTGAATTTCTAAGCCCTGCTTTCTCACATAAGCTATGATGCTTATGTGAGAATTCTGGTGTCCTAGATGGGAGACTCTGGGAGGAGAATGTGAAGGAAGAAAATAATAATGTATCAATGAGCACTTCCATTCCTGGACCTTTTATACATTTTCAAGACTATTGTGCTCCCATCAGCACTCTCATGATGTGTGTAGACGAAGCCCAGGGCTGTATTGCCCACATATGCCACACTTTTCCCCTGGTGTCCTCAGATATAATGCATCAGTTCCTGCAAAGTCACATAAAATAACTCATGAGAACTTGGTGCTTGGTGAGCATCCTTGTATCCAGCTGGCAGTTCATCTGTTATATCCCATCTGCCCTGGTCTGGAGCTGCTAAGCATGTGTCGCACTTGGGGTATTTGACAAACTGACACTCTACCACACGGAGTGTCCAACTCAGCTTGTCAAATACACGGAGTGTGGCACTGCAGGAGGCCAGGCCAGGGGCTTCTGTGGGAAGGTGAGATCTTCCTGGGAGATGTGACCCTGGAGGGAAAGAGAGAGAAAGAAGTGATGAGGTCACACTCTCAGCCCCAGAAAACTTGCTGAAAAGACAAGTCCAAGCACCAGAATAGGGAAGTGAGCAGAACAGGCATAAGGTTCCTAACCAGAAGAGAGATCCTAAGGACAAGCAGGGAAGGCCTGATTGACACCCAGTGCTCAGCTGGAAGGTCCTCAGACCTGAGTCCTGTAGCTATGGCATTTCTAGGTGTCCCAAGCTTCAGTGGTTTCCTCTATGAAGCAAAGAGGAGAAAATTTGGTCATCATCCTGCCTGTCTGACTTGGGGAAAGTACCAGATCCCAGAGTCATCATCCTTGCTCCCTCTTCTTCTCAGTTCCCCCAAGCTGTGTTTTCACAGTGTTGTGGCTATATATATAGGCTTTGAGGTTAAACATGACCTTAAATCCTAGCTCTTCCATTAGCTAGCCAGGCAACTTTGGATAAATCATTTCACCTCTCTGAGCGCAAGTTTGCTACTCCCACAAAATGTATGTAAGCATAATACCTACCTCATAAGGTTATTGTGAGAATGACAGGAGAAAATGCACTTAAAGCCTTTGGTTCAGTATTCAATACATAACAAATGCTCAAAAAAATAGTAATTATAACATCAAAATGAAAGCAAGAGCTATTGGCAATTGATTTAGCAGAATCTGGACAGGTGTGACATTGATTTCTCTTGGTCTCAGCCTTGCCTAACATGATCCTTTTGTCCCATAGGGACTCAAGAATGGCAGCTATTAAAGTGCCCTTAAAGATCATCTAGTCTCACTCACTTAGGTTATAAATGAGAGAACAAAGGCTCATGTTGGGGAGGAGACTTGTAAAGTTTATACAATAAGTTTTCTATAGTTCAGCAGTATGCATTATACAGCTTTCCTCATTGGTTCTTTTGCCTCCCTTCTCCGTATATTCCTCTAGGAAAGGGGAGACACAGCAACAAAGAGGGCAAAAACAGACAGTACCTTTGCAATGCAGCATTTGGGATCACTGAACCCACAAGTCACCAGTGCAATAAGGAAGATGCCAGAAGAAGGGTCAGGTCTGAAACTTCTGGGAGAATTCCCTTGGCAACACTCAGAACTTGTTACTAAAAATGCCGGGTTGCCAGGGTCAAATTATTGCCCTTACCAGCTGTGGCAGTCGATCTGTGAGCAGGTAGCTGGTCTACATTAAATACTGTCATGAAAAGTGGCAAAAACCTCAAGGTTGCCATAAATGGAAAACTGTCCCCATGAGGCCAGAAAGCCCTGTTCCAGCCAAGGCAAGACAGAAGGATTCAGCCTTGTCTTTCAGCAAGAAAACACTCAATGTTTTTTCTTGCTCAACTCTTTTAATTGAATGTAAGGGGTTAACATGCCCCTTCAAATTAAGTTCTAGCAGTAATCTCAAAACTAAGGCTCTTTTGCTCCCTCGCTTCCTTTTCTACCTACTCAATCCAGCCTAAGTCACCCAGCAGTAAAAGCAGCAGTCATGGTCACCAGATATGGTATGAAAAAATCAGACAAACTTGTGTTCTGATGCTGTCTTGGCCATCAACTAGACAATCATGGCTTGGGCAAGTATTTCTTTGGGCTTCAGTTGTCTTCTCTGGAAATGAGGACAAGAAGACTTACCTGGCGAAGTTGTTGGAAAGCGTTGCTAAGCTTTCCAGAGATTCCCACACCGGAGCCCAAAAGGACCTTGGCTCATTCCCTAGACCTGTGGTTGGAGGCCAGCCAAGCAAGCTGATTAACAGAGTTTGAGTTGGGGATGGCAGGCAAAAGAGAAATGTATTTTTACCTTTTTGATATCATTACCCTCATTGGCTACCAGCTCCAGTAAGAAGGCCTAGATAAGCTGCAGGTATTCACAGCCTTTTGAATGCCCTCTCTGACTTTATTCACCCCCAGAAAGCCTGGAAAGAAGGCATGAAAAGAGCTGAAAATTCTTAGTACTTCAAAATTTGGAGGTACTTGTAGACAATAATGCTCTAATATTGATGGAAGAAGTTAGTGGCTGAGCTGAAACTAGACTGGTTTCATTTCCACTCTTGCTGTTCTAGTCCATGCCTCTCCAATGGAGTGTATATAAGAAAATCAGGTTCAGTTGAGAAATGTTGGCCAGACCCATAGAGATAAATGTCTATGTGGGATGATATTAAAGGAATTTGGAAGCTCTTTTCTTTGTCTGTTACATTATTTGGAATAACATCATTTTTCTCCCATACGAAATGCAAAATCTTCTATTGAAGAGCTTCACAAAGCCACTATTATTGGCACAAAGGATGGGTCAGTTTTTATGGAGGGAATTGGAGGGAACCAACCAGAAGTAGGAGGGGTAGGTGTCTGGGAATCTCTCAACACTTAGAGTGAGCCAAGTATCTGAAAGAAGAATAGAAGAAAAGAAGTCCTCAGGACCATGCCTAAAAAATCCAGACTGCCTCTACTATGAGGAGGCCCAACTGAGTCAGTTATAGGACAGGTTCTGCTGCTTGATGTCTCTGTCCTCTGAGGACAGAGCAAAAAGAGGACTGGCCTGGGAATCCAGACCCAGCTCTCCTACAGATTCTCTGTATGACCTTGGGCAAGTCCCTTTCTTCCTCTTTCTGGACCTCAGTTTCTTCTTCCACATGTACCTGGTCTCTAAGAGTCTTTCAATTTTGAACTTCTAGGAGTCAAAAATTGGACTAGAGAAAAGGCTTTCATCTTTGAGCCATGCCTCTCATAGAGTGCTATATGGATTACCACCAGCTCTCCTCTTGGATGTGTTCAGCCCCACCCACAGTTACATATGCAAAGATTACTCACATCTTCTTTCTTGACAGAGGGCTGACAATCATAAAAATAAGGAATCTAATAACTAAAAGTCTCTATACAGCACTCATCTAATCATTCTTTTCTTATTCATTTATTTATTTATTTATTTATTTATTTTACAAAAGGGGTGAAAAAGCTGAGTCCTAGATTGGAGAAAGGACTTTCCCAAAGATACACACTGGGTAACTGGTAAAACCAGGACTGCTACTACGGTTTTCTGACTCCTGGGTCCAAAGAACATTCCACTTCCATGTGACTTTCTCCTAAACATACTAATTGGCTAGAAAATATCCTATCCCCTTTTCCCCACTACTAGAAGTTCCAGGATGGAAAGTCAATGGAAACCTTCTTCCCCCACCTTTGACATTGATCCCTGAGGAAGATCTGAGGAAAATGGAATGGGCAGATCCAAGCCACCCTTGGCTGCCATAGACACTGCCCTAGCTTGGGAATGCAAGAAGAGAGGGCAAATTGATACCATACCTGTCAGTGGAGTGGTGCCTTGGTCATGGAGGGGACACTGGTTCCCCAGTGCTGAGCCAACCTGCAGGGGCCAGATGGAACTGGGCTTTATGCCGTGAGCAAGAAGGTTGTGTGTTTTGAAGGGCCCTTGGTGTCTTCAACAGGAAACAGAAATGAGGAAGATAAGACTGAGGTTAGCCAACGGAAATCTGGGTGCGAAATGACAAAACAATGCTGTTGTGAAAGGGTCTGCTACTGCAGCAATAGTAGCAGAACACTGCCCTGCCTCCACCAACTCCCAGCTGACTTTCAACAGACACTAACTTTCCAAGCTGCAGAGAGAGAGAGTGGAAAGCACTTGGCTGCCCTAGGCTCTGCCTGTGGGTCAAAGAGGTTTTCCCAGAATAGTTGAGGGAAACCTGGAATGCCAGAACTGAGTCATTATCTAATGAAAAAACCCATTATCAAAACTGAGAAACAGAGCCCCTGAGGGATAAAACGAAATGCTCAGTATCACAAAGCAAATTAGTGGCAAAGCCGAAATTTGAACCCATCTCTATGGACTTCAAATCACATGTTCTTTTCACTCTGCCGGAATGACTCCTGGTCCTGGAATACCATTTTACTTCCCACTGATCTCCTGCCATATAGAACCAGCTGCATAATTTGCAAGGCCCAGTAAAAAAATGAAAATAATAGGCCGCTTATTTGAAAATTAAGAACAGGCCAGGCGCAGTGGCTCACGCCTGTAATCCCAGCATTTTGGGAGGCCGAGGCAGGCAGATCACAAGGTCAGGAGATTGAGACCATCCTGGCTAACACGGTGAAACCCAGTCTCTACTAAAAATACAAAAAATTAGCCAGGCATGGTGGCACATGCCTGTAGTCCCAGATACTCAGGAGGCTGAGGCGGGAGAATCACTTGAACCTGGGAGAGAAAGGTTGCAGTGAGCCAAGATCATGCCACTGTTCTCCAGCCTGGGCGACAGAGCGAGACTCTGTCTCAAAAAAANAAAAAAAAAAAAAAAAAAAAAAAAAAAAAAAAAAAAAAAACTAAAAATATCAAGCTGACAACAACAGAACATTAAACTAAGTGTGGAGTCCTTCTAAGCATGGAGCCCTGTGAAGCTATAGAGGTCATATGCTTATGAAGCTGGCCCTGGGGGGCACAGCTATAACCACACACCACATTTTGTCATCTCGGGGCTTGTAGAAGGAAATAAATAAGAAAATTCATATTTATTAGAGTACTTATGATGTTCTTTTACATGTATTATCTAATTTATTCAACAACCCTCTGGTATGGTATTATCATTATTCTTATTTATGGTGAGGAAACTGAGGCACACAGAAATAAAGTGACTTGCCTAAGGAAACAAAACTAGAAAATAATAGAGAAGACAGATTTTTCACTCAGGTCTAACTCCAAACGTTGAGATTTTCTTCTACTCTTCCACATTGGCTACAAGGAAGCAGGGAAGAAAGTAGTTGGTCTTGAGAAAGAAAGACAGTGCCAGACCCCTAAGTTAAACTGTGACCTTTAGGTTAATAAGGGACATGAAAGGTGTAAAAAGAGGGTGAGTGGTTTCCTAGTGCCTCATGTTTAGAGTCCCTAGGAAGTCCCCATTAACAGCCAGGAAGATGATGAATTCCCACGATGCAGTGCCCTCCACCATGAATTCTGATGGCATGGAGAATGGGAGGGGCAATTCCTTCAATGCTTTCAGGATATATTTTGGATAGCTTTCAATGGTTGCAGTGCCCAAGTCGCAGTCCTTTGTCTGCAGTAGAGGAAGTATGGCCCTGAGTGGTACTCAAGCAATGGTAAATAACCTTTCCAAGCTACATACATTCTTATAAATTCAGATTCAAAAGGAAGACCACATCCTGTGAGCCAAGAGCCCTGCACCCTAGTCCCCACTCTAATCCCTCCCTGGGCATTAGTTTCTCCTTTAACTAACAGAGGTTGGACTAAATGGTCGTGATGACCACTCCAACTCAAACGTTCCCTGTTTCTTTTGTGGCTCTTCCTTACTCACTGTGAGCTTCCCTGTTGCTGCAGGACCTGAGGCTCCGTGGAATTCTAAGGTACGGATTCACTTGTACTAACATTACTCTGTAGAAAACTTCCTTCTACCAGAATAATGTATTGGCTTAGGCCTCAAGACCCTGGATCTAGCTTCTAGAAAGATTTAGTTCCTGTTTCTTTTTGGTTTCTGACTAAAGCTTGGAGCGGAAGTAGGGTGGTCCTGTGGGCACTTTGCTAAAAAGGGACCCCCTTCTTTCTACTCCAAAACGGAGATTAAGAGTAGTTACACACGTCTATTTTCTCCCTTATCAATTAGGGTACTCTACTAGCTTTCTAACAGGGGTTTCTGGAGACAATGTGTTTGCTTAAAGTAATAATTAACGGTATCTACTTTGAGCCCAACAATAGGGAACCAGAAGGCTCTGAAAATCATACCACCTATGCAGAGGACTCGAATGAGAGCAAAGGGAACTGAGCTCAGAGTTCGTCTTTAGCCCACAAACACCAACTATGCTGGGAAGGGCCAAGTTTGCAATAACAGCACAAAAGGGCTTCTTCTTTTTGGTCTGTTGTCCAGGTTTCTGTTCAGAGCAACCAAAAGTCACAAAGCTTTCCCATTTTGAATGATTTCTGCCTTCCCTGTGCTTGTGGAGGGAGATGAGACAGAAGGGAAAAGAGTTGACAAGCGGAGCAAGCAGGCAGTGCTGGGGTCTCACACTGCAGATACTCATTTATTTCCTCAGTACTGGAATGGAAAGAACATGGAATCAGAGTCCCTGCATCTTAGACCCTAGGTTATAGACAAAGCTCTGTAACTCATTAACTATGTGACCTTGAACAATCATACACAGTCTTTCTGAGCCTCAGTCCCCACATCAGATTCAAGGATTCTCAGGCTAAAGGGAAGTGGAAGACAGGCGTGCACCCCAGGAGCTATGTCACTCTACAGAATATAATAAGTAATTTGACAAAGGCATGAAGTGTCGTCAGATATGTAGATAAGATTCTCCCAGGGAAGAAGATGAGGAGGTGATGGTAAGTAGAAAGGTTCTCAGAAGAATAAGATTTTAGCTATATCTGAAAAGATAGGGAGGAAAAAATGATGCTCACTGTCTCTGGAAAGCCTTCTCTGACAACCACCTACAAAATTAGTTGCTTTCCACCTTACCCTTCTCTATTCTTGAAAAACACCCACACTGCACTTATGTGTCAGTCTCTACCAGAAGACCAAGCACTGCCCAAAGTAGGAACTATGCTTAATCTTTACTGTCTTCTTAGGCCTAGGAATAAACTAGTTATCCCAGAACTGTGAGGTGAATAAGTGAATGCATAAGCAAAACAAAGAGACCTCATGACCCAATGTCCCCACATTGCTTAGCTTACCCTACCTCCATGAAGGAGCTGAGAAGCCCTTCACCCTTCATTTTGAGTTTATCTTCCTGTTCACTCACCCCCACCTCCTTTCAGAAGACTTTCAAGAAGTGGCCCTAGGGAAAATTGCAAAGCTAAGGCCACTTCCTGTGCAAGCTGCTGGTGTCCACACACGCCACCTCACCCCTGGTGATTGCTATGCATAGGATTGCATCGTGGTTTCCTCTGAAAGGAAATCCAAAGGCTGATGCAACGTGTAGGGCATCCCCAGGCCAGAACTAAAGAACTTTTTGTATACCTGGGCCTGGGGACAAAGGTTTCATTGTGAGGCTCACCACAAAACAGTGATATTGACAAGATAAATGGCAGCAATTAACCTACTAACTACAGCTTAACTATATGCAGCAAGGGTGTGTTGTGCACCTAGTGGCTACAAAGCTGTATGCTTAGCACCAAGGGAATAAAATAAACATACAACAGAACAGAAATATGCAACAATATAATACAAATGTAATGTGAGCCACAATTATTCTAACAACCGCATTTAAAAATTTTTAATAAATAAGTGAAACTAATTTTAATAATATAATTTATTTAGCTCAACACATCCACAATGTTATTTCAACCTGTAAACAATGTAAACGTTTATTAATAAGATATTTTACATTATTTGAAATGCAGTGTGTATACAAATAGTACATCTCAATTTGAACTTGCCATGTTTCTAGTGTGAAATTGTCATATGTGGCTAGTGGCTACTGTATTGACCAGATCAGGTATAAGACATGGTCCCAGCCCTCCAGGAATTCAGAGCCTAGTCCAGAAACCAGAATGCTACATAAGCATGTTCAAAGAATGAGTACAATGGCGGAGGTGCATATATAGATAAGAGCACTGCACTAAGAGTCAGAAGATCTGGGCTACAGTCTTTTCTCTGCCACTGATTCTCTGTGTGACCTTGAGTAAATCCCTCTCCCTTTCTGGGCCTCCATATTTCCATTTCTACAATAAGTCTGGATTAAATTTATTCATGAAACAAATATAGGTCGAATGTTTTCTAAGTGTCAGGCATGATGCAAGGTGCTCAAGACGCAGAAGTAAACAAGACATATAAAATGCCTGCCTTCTTGACATATACAGTGTGGTGGAAAATAGCCATTAAACAAATTCTTAAAATATGTCAAGAAAGGGGAAAGACCAGAGAGCAGGGAGAACACATAACAGGATAACATAACCCACCAGGCTTGGACAGGTCAAGAAAAATTCCCAAAGGATGTAACTTTTAAAGAGAGACTGAAAAAATGAAAAGTAGTGAGCCAAGTGGATAATGGGTGCAAGGCAGTTCCAAGCAGAAGAAGCAACAAGATAAAAGGCTGGTATGGCTTGAAAACGAGCGAGCAAAGGAAAAAAGCATAAAGGAAGTAGAAGAGTTAAGCAGAGGCCAAACTAAGAAAAGCCTTGTATGCTATGTTGAGCATTTGAGACGTGAGAAACCAGAAAGGGTATAGGTGATGCAGCGCCCTTCTGTATTCAAGCCTAGGATTTTAGGGGTCCAGACCATGGCAACAAAGAGGAAAGAAAAGTTAATTCCAGCTGCTTGGATTAGAGATTTCACAGAAGAGGCAGAATTTTAAAAGAGTCTTGACGGATAACTGGATTAATAATCAGAGAAAGGCATTCCAGGCAGAGGAAAGGACCCAAGTAAAGGTGCAGAGATGGGAAAGAATATGGTGAGCTTGTGTGAATAGGGAGACTACTGATACAAAAGGGCAAATATAAGCCTAAGAGTATTTTTAGTATTTTTGAGTATCTACAGGCAGAGAAGAACAATAGTAGCCCAAAGGCCTATGCAACATACCAAATGTATTCTGGAGGAAATCTGGCAAAGAGTTTAGACCTACTAAGAGATCCAGTTTGTACTCTAATAATAATGAACAAGTATTGTGAGCTTACTAAGTGCTGGGCACTGTTTCAAGCCCTTTACATATGTTAGTTTATGTAATCCTCATAACAACCTTATGAGAGAGATAATATAATTAGCTAGTAAATGGCAGATGTAGGATTTAAATATTACGCAACAATCTATGAATGGTAGAAATTTTGGAGCAATCTTCCAAAAATATATAATATGTTTCTGGGTAGGAAATGTCAAATTCAAGTCAGTTATCATCTCAGTCTTTAAGGGCAGTTTTTTCCAGGAAAACCTCATTACTTTCCAATTTATGATCATTAGATAAGTCTGAGCTGAACCTGACTTTTGTTTAGCTTCTTAGAAAAACAAAGTAAATGAAATAAATAAAATGGGAGTTCCAGGGAGTTGTTTAAAGACAGAAAATCAAACTGGTTCTGCTTACTTCCCATACCTAACTCTCAGTCACAGCCCTTCAGAAGCTTCCATCTGTGGCAGAAATAACTGAAGTGGCCTTAACCAAACATTTTTGTCTATTTCCTATAATGGTCTACCTAAAGGTTTTTACTAAGCAGCAGTCGTTTTGTTTTGTTTTGTTTCTTAATATGAGTAAAGAGTTTATTTGGGCCAAGTTTGAACGTTGCAGCTTGGGTGCATAGATTCAAGTTACCCTAAATATACACTCCCTTGGCAAGAGTTTTAAATGGACAGCAAAGAAAGGAATGAGGAATCAATTTTCAATAGCCTACTGTTAATAGTATATTTGGAAGGAACAAACATGTATTTATTTAAAATATATATTCTCACTCCAGTCTGTCCCTGACTGCCACTATTCATATCATGCCTGTAGTCCCAGTTACTGGAGAGGCTGAGGCAGGAGGATCACTGGAGCCCAGGAGTTCAAGGCTGTAGTGCACTATTATCACCTGTGAATAGCCACTGCACTCCAGCCTAGGCAACATAGGAAGACCCTGTCTCAAAAAAATACATAAAAAAGAGGAAATTCTGTCCTTTTCAACAATATAAATGGAATTGGAGATTCTGTGAAGTGAGATAAGCTAGGCACAAAAAGACAAATGCCACATGGTCTCACTTACATGTGGAATCGAAGATAATGAAAGTTATAAAAGCAGAGAGTAGAATGGTGGTTACAAAGGCTTAGGGGTAGGTGGAATGGGGAGATAAGTTTCAAAGGATACAAAGTCTCAGACAGAAGGAATAGGTGTTTCTCGAGATCTATTGCACAGCATGATGAATACAGTTAATAATAATGTATTACATGTTTTGAAATTGCTAAGAGAGTAAATTTCAAATTATTCAACAAATTGTAAGCATTCGAGGCAATGGATATATTAATTAAATTTAATTACTCCTCATTGTATTTATAAATCATAACATCACTTTGTATTCCACAAATACAATTATAAATTTACGATAAAAACTAAATGAATATATCTATATCTGTATCGATCTATATATCAGCAGAGAGATATTTCCTAATTCAGACTGGGGCGGGTGCCCCGATACCATTGACTTGGCACACGCAAAATGTTTTCATCTTCTTAGTTTGTTCTCTGAGTAAAGGAAAGGCAATAATTGTGCCTTTTGGGAAACAAAAAGAAAATTTAGACCAGACCCTTGAGTTTTCACCACAGCTAAGCATTTGCTAGAACTAGATTTGGCACTGATTCAGGAATTAGTCAATTCCTAATAAATTGGTACCTCACCGGTTTTCAAAATGGGATCATGAGAGCTCCTATAAAGGCCAGATAATGCAAGATAAGAAGCAAAAAAGCTTCATATTGACATCAGAAGGGGCACTGCCCTCTATTCTCAATCCTAGGCAGAATAAGGAGTGGAAATTGGAAGAAAAACACTTTTGTTGAGTGCTTACTATGTACCACTTACTCTCACTCACTATTATATCTCTTATTCCTCCCAATAACCTTATAAGATAAGAATCATTTCTATTTCACAAATGGAGGCATTGAAGCTTGAAGAAATTAAGCAGCTTCCTTCAACATCACATATTTAGTAAGTGGCAGAATTAAGATTTATAATTTTGTTAGAATTTAGAATTCCAAATTCTAAAATTTAGACTTTTATCCCTAAGATGGCATAAGAGAGGCTACTCAATGACTCACCATATCCTTCAGTCCCCTCAAACCCTGGAGCCTAGCTATTTGCCCTAGCCTTAAAGAAAAGAAGGGTTATTCCTCTCAGTTACAAGCTCCATGAGAGTAGGAACCACATCTGTCATACCCAGTTTTCAACTGGACTGCTGATTTCTTTTTCTTAATTGGTTTTGGGAGTATTTTGTATATTAGAGAAGTTTTTCCTTTGTATGTAATGAGAATTGCAATTATTTCTACTAGTTTGTCATTTGCCTTTTGTCTGACTGTTTCTAGCATTTTATAGTTTTGTTTATTGTTTATGTCCCCTACTAGAGTGTAAGCTCCATGAAGGTAGTGATTTTATCTTATTCATAACTATCCCTAGTGCTTAGAGCTGCCTTGCTTATACAGTAGGTGCTCAATAAATATTTGTTGATGAAAATATTCTTCCTGTTCTGCAAGGCCAGAAAATGAGGTGATATCTGAATAACAAAAGCTTTGATCTTTTTTGGACTCTGGTTCCTGATGATGTGATATCTGAAAGCCATCAGGTTTGAAGGTTCATTGAGAATAGCTCTAGACAGACTGTCAGGACACATGAGTTCCAGGTCCTGCTGTGTCATGGTTTATAATATCACCTTGGAAAATTTCCTTTTTGCTCTGGGTATTGGTCTCCCTGTATCAGTTCATTCTCACATTGCTATAAAGAAATACCTGAGACTGGGCAATTTATATTTTTTAAAAAAGTTTAATTGGCTCATGGTTCTGCAAGCTGTACAGGAAGCATAGCAGCATCTGCTTCTGGGGAGGGCTCAGGAAGCTTCCAATCATGGTGGAAGAAAAAGGGGTGCAGGCACATCACATGGCGAGAGAGATCAAGGAGAAAGGAAGGAGGTGCTATACACTTTTGAACAACCAGATCGCATGAGAACTCACTCATTATTGCGACAGCAGTACCAAGGGAGATGGAGTTAACCAATCATGAGAAACGATCCCCATGATCTAATTACCTCCCACCAGGCCCCACCTACAACACTGGGGATTACATTTCAACATGAGATTTGGGTGGGGACACATATTCAAACTAAATCACTCCCTCAATCCCCATTTATAAATAGGGTGAACTGTGTGGTCTTTAAAGGGCCCTATTCTCTCTCCCATTCATAGATTGGTCAAGTGGTCTAGGTAGCAAGGGTGCCAAAGATAGCAAGACTGACCAAGGGTCTGCCTTCCTGGAACTCACATTCAAAGGAGGGACACAGGCACTTGCCAAAGTATCTCAGAATAAAAATTTAAGTGTTATACAGAATAAATATAGGGTACTATGAGAGCAAATAATAGTAAACCTAATCTGGTATGAGAGTTTAGAAAAGTCTTTCTTCAAAAAATGTTTAAGGCCTAAAGTATAATCTAAACTAAGTAAAGTTCTCTGGGCCTTGTGTATATGTGTACATATATAATATTAACATTAATTATACTACAGTTATAGTACTAGATACCTGTTGATTTTTTATTATAGTGAATATGATTGTTCATTGTAGATAATTTATAATGATATAAACATTATTGATATTATATTAAATATATACACATATATATAAATACCTAACATATATGAAAAAAACTTTCTAAACTGCAAAGTGATAATACAACTGTAAGGGATGAATTTTCTCATTTGAGAATTTCTCTGGACCTGTTTTGGACCTCCGTGGGTGGCCCTCAGTGAAGGTTCCTTTGAAATTGGACCTGAACCTGAATCTGAGTCCCCATGGGATTTGTAGGGTGACCTGATGGTGCACTTATGAGTACAAAGTAGATATCATCGATCTCTAACAAGGAAAGATATATTTTGGAGCCTAGAAGTACCTTTTTTCATATAATAGGCTCATTTGTCTAAGCCACTGATGATATAAGACATCTTAGAAGCTGCCTGGCTTATCCGCAAGTCTTGGCAATGGAGGCAGATAGGAAAGGGTAAGAAGCTCTGTGGGTCTTTCTAGCAACTTTGACACTATCCAGAAGATGGTCAGTTCTTGGACATTGTGGCATAAATTCTCAGCATACACAAGCTTTTCCATCTTCTCATTATCTATTAATAATAAAGAGAAGAAAGAAAGGTGGCAAGAGTGCAGCAGGGGTCGGGTAGAGGGATAGCAGGGCTGGAGACTCCAGGATGCTGTGTTGATAGGACTAGGGAACCAGAGGAAGTGAGAGAAGAGAGACAACAGTTGAAGAATGGCTACTCTGTCCCAAGCTAGATGTTTTATGCACATCCTCTTATGTAATTTCCATAACAACTCCATAAGGTGAGAGTTGCTATCATACCTTTCACTGATAAGGAAATTAAACTTCAGAGTGCTCAAATGACTTACTTCAAGTTATTCAGTAATCAGCTGAGCTGGAATTCAAACCAATTTTTCTACCGTCTACATGCCACTTGGAAGGTCCATTTTAGTCTTTCGATGCCTTCAGGCTGTATCATATCAATTTTTACTCCAAAGCAGGAGAAGTATTTCTAAGTTTTGGGGGATCACAAATAAGGAGATTTTCTCACTTCTCTTCACATGAACTGGTGTTCCTCTGGCAGGAAGTTGAACCTCCCATCTAATCTGAGCCAGGCCTATTGTGGTTTAAGTCAACTTCCTCTTCCTTTATCCTACTTTTCTCTTGAACATTCTTCCCTGAACTGCAAGCTGAAGCCTGAAACCTCTCAGGAACCTCACATTTTGACCCCTAAGCTAGGTAAAGGAGTTTTAGAACTGGAATCTACTACTCCCACTTCATTTGCTTCTTATTACTACATAGGCTCTGTTCTCACAGAGTTCATCAACCCAGTAGCCTCTTCTCAGACATTGTCCTATTCTCTCCCCCATTTGTTGATCTCTAAGCCTGTGAACATACTCATGCCACAACCAACAGTTAAAAAAATCTCTTTCTAGTGACCACCACATCATTCTTCAGATCACTTAAAAAAGTAGTTCCCATAGATTACCTAATTGTTTAACCTCCTAATCTACCATAATTTAGCTTTTTGTCCTTTATTCACATTTCTGCAGTAACCCTGGTATCTATTGTCACGAAATTACCATGAATTCCTAATCAGCAAAGCCAAAAGCCTCTCTTCTAGCCCTCACCTGCTTCCACATCTCTGCAACAGATGACTGTCAGCCATTTCTTCTTTCCTAAAACCTGTCATCAAATGGTTTAGAGGATGCTCTCCCTTCCAGACTGAATTTGATCACCAGAAGTCACAGAAGTATGTTTCAGATGAGACATAGAGATGAAATTCATACCGGAAGATCATAGCTAATTATAGGGACTGTTTTCTCCATTTGGGTTCCTGTTACCTAGCAAAGCATTTGATCCAAGGTAGTGCTCAGTGAAAATTGTTAAGTTTACCTATACTCCTCTGATTCACCTATCTTCCTAACCATTCTCTTTGTTTCCCTTAATGACGTCTCTTTCTTTCCTGTTCTTTATTGCATGTGTTTGCAAATAGTCTGTACTTTTTTCTTTTTATTGTGTCTCTGTATGCTTGCTTACCCTCTGTCTTCCCTACCTCCAGATCAGCAGATTCAATCTAATATTGAAGATATCTTCCAGAATGTCTAAGTCCTCATGCCGTAGGCTCTACACCTCAAACAAACTTGGTCATAATACTGTGTTTCTTATCTCTATAGAGAAAATCCAAAAAATATCAGTCATTTTTGACTACCATTATATATTTTTACTAAAGCTCTGATTATAACACTTAGTACCTTATACTGTGATATTTTTTGTCCATGCCTTTTTCTCATGAGTAGCCTGTAGTTCCCTCAAGAAAAAGTACCTCTGTTTAAATTGATTTCTGTATCACCAGTGTTTGGCACATCATAAGGGGCCTTAGTGTTAAGAATTGTTAGCTGAATTAATAAAGGGTGATAAAGTCAGCTCCCAGAATCCCTGTATTTGAGGAAGAGAATAATGTTGTCCCTAGTGATGAAAAAGAATATGGTTAAAAAAAAAAAAGAGAGAGAGATGAACATGAGTTTGATATTGGTTGCCTGGATGATCTCTTAACAACAAAACACCTAATGGTGTTATTGCACTCTTTAAAAAAGATGACTGGCTCTTCATTGCTTTAAGCTTAAAGTTCAAAAATTGTCAACCACATATACACCATGGAATATTATGCAGCCATAAAAAATGATGAGTTCGTGTCCTTTGCAGGGACATGGATGAACCTGGAAACCATCATTCTCAGCAAACTGACACAAGAGCAGAAGATCAAATACCACATGTTCTCACTCATAGATGGGTGTTGAACAATGAGAACACATGGACACAGGGAGGGGAGCACTACACACTGGGGTCTGTTGGGGGGAAATAGGGGAGGGACAGTGGGGGGTGGGGAGTTGGGGAGAGATAGCATGGGGAGAAGTGCTAGATGTGGGTGATGGGGAGGAAGGCAGCAGATCACACTGCCACGTGTGTGCCTATGCAACAATCTTGCATGTTCTTCACATGTACCCCAAAACCTAAAATGCAATAAAATAAACTTTTAAAAAATTGTCAACCCAGGTGATCAGGATCTTTCACAGTCTGTATACAATCTATGTCTTCACTGTTCTCTTCCCATCCTATATTCCAACTATTACATGCCCTATATTCTAGTATACCTCCAGCCTTGCACATGCCTCTCTGTGGACCTGGAAAGCTTTCTGGTCCCTTCACATCTATTCTGACACTATTCTGACAGGAGACCTTGTGTTTGTTCTTCAGACCCAGCTCAATTATCATCTCCTCTGAGGAACCTCTTTTGATTGTCCTAGACAAATTTTTCTGTACTTTGTATGCACCTAAATTACAGCCTGATTACATTGCATTTAAATTATCTGTTGACGTGGTTACAAAGTGTGCTCTACCAGGCACTGGATTTAACTTAATAATTTTTGGATCCCCAGAGCCTAGGTTAAGTTCTACCATTAAGTAGATTTTCTGCAAATGTTGGTTAAATCTGTCTAAAATACCTACTAAAATAAATATTAATATTTGTCTTATACAGTCTGACTCCATCTTGGCTTATGGATCCTTTCCATACATGTTTAGTCCACAACTCCAATTCTGCCTGAGTTAAAAATCTCTTCAGGTGGGAGGGATACATCTTTTCTTAGGCTCCATACCTAGAACACAGTAGGCTTTTAGTGAAATATTTGGAATCAAAATCTGTCTGGAGGTGAATACAGGGTGCCACAGCAATTGAGTTCATGAGTAATGTCTTTTTTTTTGAAATGGGTCTCATCCTGTCACCCAGGCT
>NW_016107919.1:5287-19871 GCF_001604975.1 Cebus imitator | reverse complement strand
CCAGCCTGGAGTGCAATGGCTCGATCTCGGTTCACTGCAATCTCTATCTCCTGGGTTCAAATGATTCTCCTGCCTCCAGTAGCTGGGTTTATAGGTGTGTGCCACCACATCCACCTAACTTTTGTATTTTTAGTAGAGACAGGGTTTCACCATGTTGGCCAGGCTGGTCTTGAACTCATGACCTCATGATCTGCCTGCCTCGTCCTCTCAAAGTGCTGGGATTACAGGCATGAGCCACCGTACCCTCCCAGTAATGTCTTCTAAACCTGTATTTTCCTTCTGTGGACATAATGAGACAAAATTTGAAAAGAGAAGAACACAATTTCAAACAGGGTTGCATTCCTGTCACTTTAGGTAAGGAAGAAGAGGAAATGAAAATCAGAGAGAGAGAACAAAGTTGGGTGGGCTGGAGGGAGGAAATCTGTTGTATAACGTCAAAAGGCAAAGCTGAAAATAAGCCTCAGTCCTTTGGAGAATTACTAGGGAAGTTAAGTTCAATTGATTTAAAGATTGCTTTTCAAAGAGTTCATAAATCTTATGATCCTGAATTGAGCGTTGTTTGGGAAAAACCCCAAATCATGCTTTCCTCTGCTTTCATACCAGGACAACAATCAACACAGAAGATTTCTGTGGCCAAATGTGTGGGACATTTTCTCCCACACACAAGCAGCAGACACCAGGTGAGTGTCCTCTAATTCAATTCCAACACCATCTACCTAAAGATAGCCTCAGGTCTCACAAGTTGAGGGCTTATTTTCCAAGAGTTCCCTTCACAAAAGACACCAGTCCCAAGTCCAGGCCTCCAGAACTTCTGACTGGGCAGTTTCAAGTTGGGGTTTCCAGAACCCTCTCTTGAGTTCAATTAATTTGCTAAACCATCTCACAGAACTCAGGGAAACACACTTACGTATACAGGTTTACTATAGAGGATGTTACAAAGGATACAAATGAAGAGATGCATATGGTGAGGTATGGAGGAAGGGGTGTGGAGTTTCCATACTCTGGGCACATCGCTCTCCAGAAACCTTCACATGTTCAGCTATCCAGAAGATCTCCAAACTCCGTCCTTTTGGGTTTCTATGGAGGCTTCATTACACAAGCATGATTGACACTCGTGTATAAATGTGATTGGACAAAAAAGGTATTATCTCATACTAACAGACTGGGTCAGAGAAGCCAGAAAGGTTTGTCTATTCAGATCCCTCTTGGCCTCTCTACATAAGATTCTTTCCTCCAGGGTATAAGGCAAGACATTCTATGGAATGTGGGTCTTAGGATCCACAATCAGATTAGAATGCTGACTTGGACAAGTAAAAGGAGAGCAGGAGAACATCAGAAAGAGAGAGAGAGAGAAAGAGAGATTCTGTTTTCTGAGACCTGCTTCTGAGGCCTAAAGGAACTAAGGAACCGTGGACGAAAACCTACACACACACACACACACACTCATACACACACACCACATATATATCACAGGGGCCAAGAAAGAGTCTACAAAAATCTAGACATAGAATGTTGTAGGACAAGAGTCTGTGTAGGACAAGGTTATGACCTACACATAGATCCTGGCTTTACCACTGATCCACTATGGAAAATTAGGCAAGTTTCTTCCCTTCTCTGGGCTTCAGTGTCCCCATGTACAAAATAAAGGAGTAAGCTTCTTTACATAACAAAAAGAGTGAGATAGAAATGTCCTTCAAGGATGTGGCTTACTTCTCAAGCAGAGACCTCTCACTATGGATTCAGTTTTACAGAACACCTACAGTTCAATTTTGAGAAGACACCTGGAGTTGACCTGACTATACTCCATGAACTGACTCAAGCAAGTCAAACTCACAGAAAGCAGATGTAACACAGAAAGGTTTTTTGTTTTGTTTTGTTTTAACTCCAGAGCTAATATAACGCCCAAATAGCTGGGAATGTTCATGTTGGCTGAACAGCAATCTCTGTACTGTATTGCTTGAGCCAAATTAATCAGAAAGTTGCTTGATGAAAATATGAACAAGACAAAACGGATTAAATGAGCTTAACAAATTCTTCTTTTCCCCAAACCTCATCAACTAAGATGGAATGAAAGAAGGGGTCAGGGTCCCCTCTTTCTTTTATCTGTCCCTTAGACACTACCATGAACACAATGACCACTTTCAGTTCTTGGCACTGTTTTTTTCCAGTCTTCATGCAGAATCCCCACCCCCACTTCTGCATTGTTTTTGCAGCTGAGTTAATCCTTTTGATGAGGCTTATACAACTTCTTTAACATGCAGTTAGATCTCTTGAGACTCCACCTTAATTAGACTTCCAATTTCTTCAAGGCCCTGTTCTTTACAGCTTTGGTTAATGAGAGCTCCCATTCCGTTAAGAACTTCTCTGGATGGCTATTCTGTTAATATGGTGATTTTACTGTTTGAAATCTCAGGACAAACTCTTGCTTTGGGTTATGGGGATAAGCCGGGGAGAATCTTACTTTGTTCCTACCCCTATATAAAAGAGCTCTGCCTTCTCCCCTGGTAGAAATGGCATTGGGCTTGGGGGACTCTGGAAGTTTTCGAGGATTTGCAGATACACTTTCTTCCTTTTGAGGGAATCAGTTTAAGGAGCTTGGTAACCAATGTGCTAGGTTCTTATCAAGATAAAATATTATTTCATGGGAAAAGCCTTGGGTCCTAGAGAAATCCCTTCCATGGTAAAGAAGAGTTGGTGAGTCTACTAGTCAAAGAGGGCAGGTTATCTTTTTTCCTTGCTTTTTCTTTCCACTCCTTTCCTTCTGCTTGTCCCTCTCCTACCTTCTCTTCCTTCTTTCTTCTCTGTTTTTTTCTCCCCTTCCTTTCTTCACTTTCTCCTATCTTCTCCAACAGTCTGGGTTAGATATTAGAACCAGTGCTAGGATGAGCCTGAACTTGAAACTGGGGTTATAACTATATCTGGCCACCATGTGCATCCTAAGTTTCAAAAGCCAGAAGAAAAAGAGAAGGAAGAAGAAAAAACGGAAGAGAAAGAGGAGGAGGAAGAACAGAACAAACAGCAGCAGAAGCAGCAGCAGCAGAAAAAAAAAAAAAAAAAGCCATTGGAAGCAAATGAAAACGTATTTGATCTCTCTCCAGTTCTTTCCATGCTAAAACATTTTCTAAAAATGTATTTAAAACAAGTTCCCTCCCAGGAAAGAATAACAATTTTGGACTAACCCCCTTCCAGGGCCTCTCTTTCCCTACCAGGCTAAGCCTTATCTACCCAAAACACTGTGCTGCAGTTTCTGCTTTTCCTGAAAATATCTGCAGCTAAGAAAAGCTTTGCTGGTGTTCAAAGGCACAACCATACCATCAAAGGGCTCCCAGATAACTTTTATCTTCTGCATTCAAGAAAGAGTCCTCCCAATCCATATATTCTTCCTGGGCAGTGCCAAAGGTCTGGCTTACCCACTTGGGTTATAGTTTAGATGAGACTCTTTCAGCTTTACCCTGGTCAATCAGGCATAGAGCTAAACAGAAATGTACTTATCTATTGGGCAGTCTGAGACAAAAGCACTTTATCTTCCAGGACTTCAGCCTCCTAACTGGAGGATGGAATCATAGATTAGATCAACTAAACTCTCCAAGTTATAAAAGCCCGTAGAGGCCAAACAGTCTCACTTCCTTGTTACATCTAGAAGAATGCTGAGGATCAAGGAATTTTTAAAAAAAAAATCTATGTGAGAAAGGGACTAGCTTGTGCCTGACATGATACATAGTAGGCTGGGCACAGTGGCTGCAATTCCAGTACTTCAGGAGCCTGAAGTGGGAGGATTACTTGAGCTCAGGAGTTCAAGACTAGCCTGGGCAACATGGCAAAACCCTGTCTCTACAAAAAGTATGAAAATTAGCCTGGGATGGTAGTGTACACCTGTAGTCCCAGCTACTTGGGAGGCTGAGGTGGTAGAATCTCTTGAGCATGGGAGGTCAAGGCTACAGTGGGCCATGACAATGCCACTGTACTTTAGCCTAGACAACGGAGTGAGAACCTGCCAGAAAAAAAAAAAACAAAAACACACACACAACACATGCCAGTTCCCTTCTGATCTCTTATCAGGGATGGGTCAAAAAAAAGGCGGGGGGTGATTCCTAAGGTTGCATCCAGTGCTTTCCTATATACCACACTGCCTCAATATGGCTGTGAATCCTAGTTGGCGTGACTAGGTACACCATTGGCTCTTTCTTAACTCAGGGTCTTTGAAATTCTCTTCAACCCATGACTGACTCCTTCTCATTCTTCAGGTCTTAGCTTAAAATATTCTATCTATGGAATGCATCCCTGCCAAACAAAGATAAAATAGCTCTCCTGACTCCTTTTCCCTCATATGCTTGGAACCCGACTGATTTTCTTCATAGCACATCCTACCATTTGGAATAACTGATTTTTTTAAAATCAATTTACATGTTTACTGCTGATCATCTTCCTGGCTCTAAACCCTGTATTTTTGTGATTGGGAGTTCTGTGAGATAAACAGAGACTGTTTTGTTCATTGCAGTATTGGATATTGCTTAGCTTAGTACTTGGCACGTAGTAGTAGATATTAAATAATATTCAGCAAGTAAATGGTGCCTCTGACACAACAAAAGTTAGTATAGGAGGAGTTGTCATCACTAGGTCAATGTTATATATTGAGTTGAAATTGAGAAGTTGAACGCATGGAAAAGCTGAGGACGTATTAAGTTGAATGAATATGAGACTCTAGTTAGGGCAAGGCTCAGACTCTGTGCATCAAGGGGCCACGAAGTAAAGACAATTGAGCAGTTGACTCTGGAAAGAGGCTGCCTCATGGCTCACTTTTCTGAAATTTGACATACTCAAGTGTAAAATAGAGGTCATAATCTTTGCCCTGCCTATATCATGGGGCTATTGTCAGATCTGATGTAAGAAAGATGTGAAAAAGGAAAGTAGAATGGGAAGGGAACTCATGGGTGGGTGGCTTATCTGCCACCACCCCTACCCCAGGCTTGGCCTGAGGTAGCCTCTGTAACTGCCTCCCCAGCTTCTGGACTGCAGAGTCATTGTGAAAGGGAAGTGCCAGCAGCAACAGTCTGGACTTCTAGCCCATACCTCCTCAGTTGCTTAAGAATGACAGTTGGTTTTTGCATCACTTTCTCTGTACCATTCTGTCCCCTACCCCACTCCCATACTGCCTCCCCAAAGTCTCTGTGTGGCAATTTCCAGGCTGACATTTCTCCATCGATGTGGCAATGTTCTGGTCTCCCATAGTTTCCTCAGGGACCCTAGGGTGGTTATAGGAGTGGGAGGAACCAGGTTCTCTAGGCACCTCAACATGGTAACTGGTCTGCCAGGAACATGTCTGTCAGGTCATCCTGCCCTCCCACAACTACTTATACCTTTGAGAGTTTAGGTTAATCTGACAAGTGGGATTGATCTTTTTGGGCCCCAGCACTGGAAATTTGGTTCGATCGGATCAGGTCCCATAACCAGTAAACAAGCTAGAAGCGTAATCTGAGCTATATAAACCAGGTGCTAGCCCTACCTCACTCCCATCTCATCATCTTAATCATAAGAAATTTTACCCTGGGCAACAGGGTGAAACCCCATCTCTACAAAAAATACAAAAATTAGCCAGACACGGTGGTGCATGCCTATAGTCCCAGCTACTTGGGAGGCTGAGGTGAGAGGATGAATCACTTGAGCCTGGGAGGTCAAGGCTGCAGTGAGCCAAGATCACACAACTGCACTCTGGCCTGGACAGCAGAGTAAAATGCTGCCAAAAAAAAAAGAAAAAAGAAAAAAAAAAAAAAGAAAGAAAGAAAGAAAAAGAAAATACATTAATTATGTTGAAACATGGAGAGATGTAGATGCTCATCCTTGGCAATGCCCTTTCTCTATTCTTTCTTTCATTCATTTAACAAACACATGGGTACTTATGGTAAATCAGGTCCCTATGTCCTGGGGAAGATAGCCAAATAAAATGGTGTTTCAGTTAGCCCAATGTGTTCAACGTCATAACATGTTCGAGTATAATACGTAATATAGTATGTATAAGCTACAGTGGCAAAACGGAAGGAGTGATTGACTTTCTATGGAGGTCAAGAACAGTTTCACAGAGGAGATGTGAACTGAGACTTGACGAATAAAAAACATTATACCAGGCAGTTTACAAGCAACAGTGGAAAGAGCATCACAGGTATTCTAGAAGAGTGTCCCAACATAGCATGTGCAAAAGTATGAATATGTAAAACAGACAGGCAAGTTTAGTGACTAAAATTCTGTATGGTTTGAGTACATGGCTTACCTAGAATAGTGGTAGGAGATGAAGCTGTGTAGATGTGGAAGTCTGCATTACTGAGGACTTTGAATTCTATGGTGAGTTTAGAATTTGTCTCCAAAACAATGGAAAGTTATTGATGGGAATACTTAAACCCATTCAGCACACCCCAAAGTATATTTTCTGAACCCACATTAGAACAAGCAGTCTAACAAATGTGCATGTAGTTACAGAAGCAATGAAACCAAACATTTGAACTGGACTATGCTGGGAAATCTGATATCTATGTTCACCATATTTATTGCTGCCACTGCTTAAAGATGAAACTTGTCCATTTTTGGATCAAAGATATGTAGATATAGTCAAAATTTGTGTTTTTCATGCTTGTCTCTAGAATGTCAAGAGCCCAAATTTTTCTAAAGAGAACAGATATTAGCCAAAAAGATGAAAAGTTCCAGTTTAGCAGAAATACAAAGACTCTGCTAGCAAGCAGACAATGGGTGTTTACCAAGAAACCATAAAATTCTAGACCTGCGAGGGAGGAGGGAGCTGACACAATGTGGGGTGTGGAGAGAGAAGAGATGCAAGTACTAGATGGCAATTAATATTATACAATCACCTTCATCTCAAAAGTATCTTATTTATTTGTTTTTTTATCCAGCTGTTCTCTATTTATTTAAACCTAGAAGGTTAATTAGTTTCAGCCCATGTGCTAAGAAACAAAGGGCAGTGTTCCCCTGCCCAAATTCATGTTGAAGCCATAATCCCCATTACATCAGAATGTCACTGTATTTGGAGACATGGCCTTTAAAGATGTTATTAGGTTAATATGAAGTTGTGAGGGTAGTCTCTAATGCAATGTGACTGTTATCTTTATAACAAGGGAAAATTGGGGCACAAAAAGAGGCCAAGGACGCACAGGCACAAAGCAGACTATTTGAGAACACAGCAAGAAGGCAGCCATCTGTAAGCCAAGGAGAGAGGTCTCAGAAAAAAACCAAACTTGCTGACACCTAATCTTGGACATCTGCCCTGCAGAACTGTGAGAAAATAAATTTCTGTTATTTAAGCCACCCAGAGTGTGGCATTTTGTCATTGTAGCCCTAGCAAAGTAATACACACAAAGACAATTTTTTAAGTTCACTGTTTACTGATGCTCCTTTTAGATCATCATGGGTTCTTGGTCAAGGAAGATCATCTTAGTAGTCTAGTATGGTCTCTCTCCTTCTCTTTAACCACTATGACCAGGTCACTTCATGGGAAGCAGAGCTTGAGCAGTGAAGCCAGCTTCCTACGTCTTCTACTTTATGTCTGAACAAGCTGGCAAGTGATTTTGGTACTGGCAGGTTTTTCCCTTCTGTGAGTTCCCCAAAAATGATCAGAAACAGGAAAGCCCTGGCAGTAGTAGCATTGGTGGGAGTTCCTATCAACTTTTAGGTAAAGACACAGGAAAATGCAGAAAAGTTCTGGATTTGTGATCAAGAGACCTGGATTCAGCTCTGCTCATAATTAGTCATGTAACTCTTAAGGTCCTTTCTCTCTCTGAACATTGGTTTTATTATTATTCATGAACAGGGTGACTCTCTCTCTCTCTGTCTCTTTCTTTCTCTCTCTCTCTCTCTCTCTCTCTCTATATATATATATATATATATATGTATATATATATATACACATATATATATATATATATATATATATATATATATATATATATATATACATATATGTATATATATATATCCCCGATATCTTATGTTGACTACAGGAAATGATATGTAAGAGCTGATTATTTTCAGTACTGTGGGAGTTGAGCACTGGATAGTTATTGTGATATTGTGCCAGATTCCACAAGGGGCACGCCCTCCATCCAAACCCAGCTCCTCTACTTGCTCATGGAAAGGCTAAGTTAGACCAAATTGCTCTTGGAAACTGACCAAAACAAAATCAACAAGGAACCTATGAGCTCAGCCCTTTGCAGAAAGAGTTGAGCCTTAGAAAGAATTTGGATGCTTATTACTAACATGACGGGAATTGGATGTGTCTCAAGTCTCCATTAAGGGACCAGGTTCTGTCCCAAGTCCAATCTTTAGTAAGACATAAGAGGAATGGAATTTGGTGCACAGAAAACAGTAACCTACTCAATTATGTTGTAACTTGGTAGAGGTTACTGTTGTGTTGTCATAACAGAAGAGTGGTTGGCCGGCTGGTGGTTGGAGGTGTCTCCATGGAGATTAGAGAAAGAGGAGTCAAAAGCAAAAGAATGTGTTAATGTGGTTCTGACACTAGCCAAAGAGAGGGACCACTGAGTCTATGGATCAACCTGCTTCACATAGACTGAAGTCCCCTGAAAGTTAATTCATCTAGCTACCCCAGCTTTAAGAAAATGTTCCAGAATGCCATCCAAGCCATTTTGCCTTACTTTTCTGTTCCTCAAACACCCCTATGCTCTCAAGTCTGACATCTGAGCAAACTCACCCTAGGACAGGGCAGCTTGGATGAATAGCAGGTGTGGGAAATTCAACTTTGTTTCTGGAGAATGGAAATTAGTGTCCCTGTGCCTGACCAATTCTAGATGAGGTGATAATTAACTTTCTGGTCTCACCAAGTTGAATTCAGACCTTGAACTTATGGTGAGCTCCCTATGAGGGCTACTCCCTACCTGTAGTTATCTCTTGGTAAAAAACACTTGACTAATTTGCTGGAACCCCTATGGATCAGAAATTCTTACTCAGTTCTGAATTCTTCCTGGTTCTCTCCTTCTTTATTCCCTAAACTTGCTACACACACACGCACACACGCACGCATGCATGCACGCGCGTGTGCACACACACACACACACACACACACACAGAGGATGGAGAAGCTATGGCTTAGAAGCAGTAAATGTAGTACAGCCTAGGGATTTGGGAGGACAGTGAGCTCAATACGTATCAGTTATGAGGTAGGGTGGCCAAAACCTAATGCTATCTTTAACAGTAATCTTAAAAATGCAGTGTTCAGAACCAGGGAGGTGACAATCCTGTTTAACATGGGTCATATCACAGATAGGATGCTTTCCCTTATAGGAAACACTCTGACAAGAATACTGGCAAAGTGAGACAGCCCCAGCCCCCACATTTCCCTAGAGATGGCTGTGTGTTCAAACCTCCTTCTGGAGCAGCCCTAGCTTCCAGGGTTGTCACAGCTCAACCCTGTTTGTCACCCAGTCTTGAGCCATATCAGGAGCCATGAGTTCTGAATCTTGTGTTCTCATGCCTCTCTAGCTTTGGGATCTTAAAATAATTAGTCAATTCAAGTAAAGGCCATTCTGTTTAGTTATAAAGCATTGTAAGTAGCAACTTGCAGCCCAAACTCTTTTTGGCCTTAGTAAGGCTTTCCTAGGTTCCAAGCCTAGATGGAAATCTCATAGTCAATCATGGAAAAGGTGGAAACGTGGGGTAATAAAATAGATTAACTGGACCACTTCCCCAAATTATGTGGATCTGCCCTTATATAATTATTTGAAGCAGTTCTTGCTCAGTATTGTGGTATTTTTCATGGTGGGTGATGTTTCTCCAATGAATCAATTAGAATGTGATGGATGACACTCTAAGATAACACTTTATTCTCTATTCTATTAATACATCTCTTGAGGTTGGAGGTGGTTTCTGGAGAATTCTGAGGTGGTGAGCATTCTTGCACATGGTGTTACTCTCTTACTGAAAGAGTAGGTACAAAAGTCTGAGGTGTTGTCTGTATTATTCTCTCTTCTGATACTGCTTGTTGATGCGCTTGATGTTATTCTCACTCTTGTTTATGTTGTTGCTTTTGTTCTTCTGGACCTTGATATTCTTGCCGTTGCTCTGGTTTTGATGTTGCTAATGTTGCTTTTGCTGCTCTTGCTGGTGTTGATAGTGCTCTAATGGAGTGCACAATCCCACTAGATTTGCCCAAGTCATAGCTTTCCATATTTTTTTAGAAGACACTTGGCCTATCCGTCATGTTTCTTGTAGCTTTCCCAGAGGAATTCTGGCACTGGGCTTATGAGCCATTGGGGATACAGAGGATAGTCTCTACCTCTGCATTTTTGGCCAGAGATTAATATTGAAATGTTTGGCCAGTGTTTTTATAGCTTATTCCATTTCATAAAATATTATCTTATGGGAAGATTGTGATCCTAAAGCTAATATTCCTTAGGGAAGGGGTATCTTTAGTAGATGAGATCCTTTCTTACTGGCTATGGCCCTTTGAATAAAAGCATCTGCTACTCATCCTTTCTCTATTCCAGTATACCCAATGATCCAGCAACCTGGCTACCTCAAGGTTTTTGATCAAGGTACTTTTCTTTTACAACACATAACTATTTTTAATTGTGTATTTATATGTGTGATTGTTTAATTAATGTTCATCTTGCTGACTTGACTGATTATCAGTTTCAATGGGACAGGAACCATCTCTTTTTTGCTCAATATTGTATCTTCAGGAGTTTGGCAGGTACCAGGTACTCAACAAATATATAAATAAAGTGGATGCTAAGTAAAGTCCAGTTTCTTACTAACATTCAGAATGTTAACACAAGCTAACACTGTGCCTATTTACTTAGTGGCATCTCATTTATAAACATCTGATGTGATTAAAAACAACAACATGGTAGAAAAATGGGTAAAAAAGATAACCAAAGTGGAAAAATGGGCAAAAGATTTAAACAGGGAGTTTGCAGAAGGGGAAATACAAATAGTTGTTAAAGATATAAAAAGATGCCCAATTTCACTAGTAGTCGGAGAAATGCAAATTGAAAAAATAAAATACTCTTTCTGATTAGCAAAAAATTTAAAGTTTGATAGTTTTAAGTTTGGCCAAGATATGGAAAATAGGTAATCTGAAACACTGATGATGAAAATATAAATTGGCACAACCATTTTGGAGACATTTTTTCAGGATATACCAAATTTTAAAATGTGCATCCAAATTATACGACTTGCTTCAGGGTAATTCAATATGTTCTGAAGGGAGCGTAAATGGAGTATAAATGAAACAAGACTGGCTATGTACTGATAATTATTGAAGCTGATTTTAGTCCACATCTGGGTTAATTATAAAATTTTGTACTTTTAAAACTTATATTTGAAATGTTCCACATTTAATACAAAAATGTATTTCATTTCTTATATTAATTATCAGTTGTAATGGTATTTTAAATATGTTGGTTTAAATAAAATACATAAAGATTTTTAAAGCAGTATAATAAAAAATATACAACCTATGACCTACTAATTTTTCTCCTTAATGTCTATATTAAAGGAACATTCCCATTCATATCCACAAGGAGTCATGACAAGAATATTTATTCCAATGCTATTTGTAATAGTGAAAAATTGGATATGACTTAAATCTACATCAATAGTGGCATGATAATGATTTATCTGTACTATACAATGCTATGCATTGGTTAAATAGAATGAGATATATCTAGATATTCATGTTATTGAATAACAAAAGCAAGTTTCAGATTAACATGTACAGTATGATACCATCTGTATATAAAATAAACACCATACCTACCACCCAAAATGATGTCATAGATCTCCTATGAATGCGTATATGTGTATGGAAATCTTTAGAGAACAACATATACATGACAAATGATAATAATGGTTATTTCTCAGAAATGGGGAGGGGACTAGGATTGAAATAGGAGTATGACAGGTGATTAAAAATGACATTAATCTTATCCGTAAGTTTTCTATATTTCAAGTTTTACAAGGATAATGTATTATTTGAGTAATAAAATGACTTTTAAAAGATCAAAAAATTAAAACATTAAATAACCAGGAAAGATGTTTATATTAAATTGCTAAGGAAAAGAAATAGGTTACAAAACAGCATGATCATGTTAGAGGAATAAATATACACATTTCAAGAGTAAAAACTTCTTGGTAGAAAATTTTTCTAAAAAAGAATAATATACTCACTGAAAAATGTCTGAAGGAACGTATACCAAAATGTTTACAGGGTTATCTTTGGTGATGGTAGAATTGTAGATAATTTTATTTTTTTGTTTACTTACCTGTATTTTTGCATTTTTCTGTAATAAATATGTAATATCTTTATAATAAAAATTATAACAAGGTAAAAAGCACGATTATCACTGAGTTTGCATAAATAAGGAAACAGCACCACCACCACCCCATCACACACACAAAGTGAAGCAGAGGAAAATCCTAGATGGATAGACAGAAACCTCCAGGGAGAAGGGCCTTTGTCTCTGTGCCACTCGAAGTTCTGGTCAACGAACACAGAACAGCTTATTTTGTCAGGTCCTGTAGAGAGCATGGAGATTGGAGTGGGAGTGGCAGGACTACATCCAAATCCCTGCTTTAAAGTTGAACTTGTGTTTGAAGCTCCTTCAGTGTACTTCCCACTGCAATCACCTTATCCAGACACCCATTCCCTCTCCTAAACCCCACTATTAACAGAATAGGCAAACACAGAAACATAATTTCCAATACACCCATTACAGATTCTAAATTCCTCTGAAAAGCATCAAAGAAGTCCCGAGTCTTCTAAATAGATACTTCTAGCTTTCAGTGAGCTACTCTAACCTACTCCTCTTCCATTTCCCCGTTTCCTAGCCCCAGGAACCATCCTATTTTCTTTATTCACCATTGATATTTTTCTACCCTTACTCCCAGGCAAACGTCACACAAACTTTTCTTTTTAAAAAAATAATTTTATTTTCCCTTGCTATTACAGAATTAAAACTTGCTGGGAGCAGAAAACGTTGAAAGGATAGGGAGCAAAATATATGTTAAAGGAAAACAACCCATCATAATCCTATATCCCAGAGGAAATCACAGTTAATATTTTTGATGCTTTTTCTTTTAGACCTTTTTCTGAGTGTGTGTGTGTATTTCGTTTCATCCTAATTGAGATCACACTTTTTATACTATTTTGTGTTCTCCTTTATTCGCTTAATACCATAAAATGGACATTTCCTCATGTTTCTAAATATTCTTTGAAACCATGACTTTTAATGTCTGCATAAAATCTCTTACAGTTACACCACACTTAGCCACTCATCAGAACATTTAATGTGATCCATTAAAATCTATCTATCTATCTATCTATCATCTATCATTTACCTATCTGTCTAGATATGATTCCTAAATAATTTCCTTTAAAAGAGTCTTTAAATAAGTTAAATTACACCTTGCTATCTATCCTTCTCTTTATCCCTCTCTCTCTAAAGCACACACACACACACACAAAAACCTCAGGCCTTTTTGCTAGTTTAATGATTCTGCTAACAGTCCTCTTCCAACCTTAGTCCTAATTTGTAATAATGCACCAACTTAGCCTGCAACTGTTTAGAAGGAGATAAGCATAGAACTCTTGCCCTTCCATACTAAGAGAATTCAACTCTTCCGCTTTAGAGAGCTCCCATCAAAGATTGACCCTGGTGAGAGCCTTTCCCATGGAAAGTGTCCTGACATGTAGCAGTGCTTTTGCATGCAAGTCATAAGAACTATCTAATTTTGTAAGTGGGAATTCATTCTCAGGGATGGTGTAAGGGTTTGATAAAAAGGATTGTTAATATTGCCCAGTACAGTGCTTGGCATGTAGTAGGTACTTAATACTGTAGTTCAATATGCTGATAACATTTTGGTAAGCTTGAGGTGATTAACTGATAAGGCAAATAATTATTTAATTGAGCCAGTGTTTGTTACACAAGCCAAAGTCCACCCCGTGGATGGGGATCATTTATTCCAGATTCAGGTCATCTGACCTGTTGTCAAACCAGTATTTATTTACATTTGGAAAATGGATTCATTAGAAGTATGTGCCTAGGTATTGCATTAAAGCTATGTGTGTACCTATGCAACAATCTTGCATGTTCTTCACATGTACCCCAAAACCTAAAATGCGATAAAAAATAAGAAATCAAAAAAAGAAGGAACAAGAGAAATTCTCTAATGCAAGTGAGATTTCACCCCCCTAATCCAGTTAGCATTAATCATAACAGAAATGTGGTTTTTTTTGTTGTTGTTGCTGTTCTCAGGAGAGGTTAGTTTTCTATTATACTCACTCTCTTCTGTGGTAGAAAGAAATATGATAAGACGAGTCATAGCTAACTTAAATTTCATGAAGATTTGCTTCTTTTATGAAACCAATATCATCAACAAAGTGCCAGATGAATGGATCAATTCCTGGGGGAGTTTGGGAACTTATTTGAAAGCAGGGGCAGAAAGTCAAATTAAATTGCTTTTGTGCTGATTCGACTCATTTAGCAAGATAAATTTCCATGTTTGATTCTCCTTTTTCATTTCTGTAAATTTCAGTCAAAATCACTTGGTCATTGTTCTAAAA